>NC_091245.1:185208636-185511666 GCF_042477335.2 Ovis canadensis
GTTACAGAGAGTTGGTCACAGTTAATCATGACTGAGTGATTAACACTCACTCTGAAGGCTGGACATTCCCTGGGAGATGTTTTACAAGACTGAAGACCCTTTCACTTTTCTTCCCCACTGCACCTCCCCCCCTTTTCTGCCTTTTGTCTTTAGTTCCTCATTGCTTCTTTCTCTCTGATCTATAAAAGAACCTGATGTCCAGACCCAAAGAAGATGGTTATTTTGAGGCACTAGCCTGCCATCTTATCTTCTCGGTCTGCCAGCTCCTGGATTAAAGTCTCTTCCTTGCCTCAAAACCTCATCTCTTGGATTCACTAACCTACTGTGTCTGGTAAGCAGAGTAAGCTTGGACCCAGTAACAACAAGAGCATTTCTCTTTTAAAAATTAGATTAGCAGGATAAAATATCTGTAGCTCCCTGGACTCAGCAACTCTTGGTTGGAAATTTGGTAGAGTGCTCTTGGTACTCTCTTTCCTCCCAGAGATGGTCACTGTTTTTCTTTCTCACTGTCTTTTGGTCCTTTACCGTAAGAAGAAACACCATCAGGTTTTCCTTTTTCTTATTCTATATCTTGAGAACTTGGCTTGTTAACTAGTGACAATACTCTGTCTGGTCTCTGCTGTCCAGAAGCTGCACATGTTGGAGTGCAGTCATTCAAACAGACTGGTATTCCAAGCAATCTCTTTGCTTGTGCCAGCTCTCAGGAGATTTTGTCATAAGGGGCCCAGTCCTTAAATTTGTTGTTTTGTTAATGATTCAACAAAGTCCTTTGCTTTCTCAGATTATTTTGGGGAGTGACTTTTCTAGGTCTTGTGAGGGTGGCATGCTTTGCACTGTTGCGGGGACACTTCTTATGTCTTACTGGTTTAAGTCACTATTAGGATACTACTTGTCAGTGACCAGATGATGGATCCTCTGGGTTGCTTATTTGAACTTGACCTGTCAAGGACAAATACAAATCTTACGTGTTTTCTTTATAAATATTAGTAAATACAGTTTAGCCATCTGAACAGGTGACTTTGATTTTTTTTTCCCCCCATCTGCTAAACACCTGATTTGAATTCATCTCCTTTTGTGACTAGTGAGTTCTGTATTATTGTATCTGATTCACAGCTGAAATTTTGAAATGTGGCAATGGGGTCTTTGTTCAAGTCTGTATTTTTGTGTATTATAGATGTGTGGTGTTTTTCATGCTCAGATGATGGTATTGCCAAATTTAATTTGTAAAAGAGTTCTATTTAGTTGACTTAAAGAAAGTTAAGAATTCACACAAATTTTCAGAAATAATCGGAACGCAAATGATCCTTCACTAAAGAATGTTCAAGCTACTACACAACTGCACTCATCTCACATGCTAGCAAGGTAATGCTCAAAATTTCCAAGTGAGGCTTCAATAGTATATGAACCAAGAAGATCCAGATGTTCAAGCTGGATTTAGAAAGACAAAGAAACAAGAGATTAAATTGCTAACATCTGTTGAATCATAGAAAAAGCAAGAGAATTTCAGAAAAACATCTACTTCTACTTCATTAACTGTGCTAAAGCCTCTTACTGTGTGGATCATAACAAACTGTGAAAAATTCTTAAAGAGATGGGAATACCAGACCACCTTACCTGCTTCCTAAGAAACCTGTATGCAGGTTAAGAAGTAATAGTTAGAACTGGACATGGAACAACATACTGGTTTCAAATTGGGAAAGGAGTATGTCAAGGCTGTATTTTGCCACTCTGCTTATTTAACTTATATGCAGAGTTAAATGCAAAATGCTGGGCTTGATGAAGCACAAGCTGGAATCAAGATTGCCAGAAGAAATATCAATAACCTCAGATATGCAGATGACACCACCCTTATGGTAGAAAACAAAGAGGAACTAAAGAGCCTCTTGATGAAAGTGAAAGAGGAGAGTGAAAAAGCTGGCTTAAAACTCAACATTCAAAAAAACTAAGATAATGACATCTGGTCCCATCACTTCTTGGCAAATAGATGGGAAACACTGGAAACAGTGACAGATTTTATTTTCTTGGGCTCCAAAATCACCACAGATGGTGACTGCAGCCACGAAATTAAGATACTTGCTCCTTGGCAGAAAAGGAATGGCCAACCTAGACAGCATATTAAAAAGCTGAGACATTACTTTGCCAACAAAGGTCCATGTAGTCAAAGCTATGGTTTTTCCAGTAGTCATGTATGGATGTGAGAGTTGGACCATAAAGAAAGCTGAACAGTGAAGAACTGATGCTTGTGAACTCTGATATTGGAGAAGAATCTTAAAAATCCCTTGGACTGCAAGATCAAACCAGTCAATTAAAAATATTCAGGAAATCAGTCATGAATATTCCTTGGAAGGATTGATGCTGAAGCTGAAGCTCCAATACTTTGGCCACCTGATGAGAAGGACTGATTCATTGAACAAGACCCTCATTCTGGGAAAGATTGAAGGCAGGAGGAAAAGGAGACGACAGAGGATGAGGTGGTTGAATGGCATCACTAACTTGATGAACATGAGTTTGAGCAAGCTCCAGCAGTTGGTGATGATCAGGGAAACATGATATGCTGCAGTCCATGGGGTCTCAAAGAATCGGACGTGACTGAGTGACTGAACTGAACTGAACATAAATGAATATCAGCTTCATATGACCTAGGAAACTACTTGGTATTGAAGCTAGTTTATGCTTTTTAGTTTAATACGGATATGTCTTTAGAGTTATTAAGGATACTACTTTTACTATACCTGGTTTAACTCGAAGTCAAATAAGACCGTGATATCTCTGTTACACAATTTGTCATGAAGAAGAACTGCTTGGGATGATGACTGACTTTGTCTAAATCTCACGAAATTTTAATGATTAATCTAATAAACAATGCTGGGAACAAGTGCTTTAGACAGACAGACATGGGGTAAAAGTAGTTTCGTTGAACAGTTTAAAAATAGTTATATTTTATGGCATGTCTTCTTAAAAATTATTTCTCCAAGTCTTGCAATTATGATTGGAGCTTACCTTGATAACACATTCACATTATTTTGAAGCTACTAGTTAAAAGGAGATAACAGCTGGGGTGAACCTCTTGGTTGGCTTGACAATGGAACTGGGTAAGGTTTTCCATGGAACGAAATGAGTCCCAAGTTAGACCAAAAGGTCTAAGCTATACTGTATTTACTTGGACTAATAAGGCCTTGTATGTTTCACGGTTGTTAACAGCCAGGTGCAGTCACAGAGATTCAGCAATTATTTAACGTAGGTAGACAACTCCTACCTATTCAGCTCTGTATGTATGTCCTTATAATTGATGCTTTTATATTTAATATGTATTCAAAAATAATCAGAGTCACCAGATAATCTGACCCATGGTGTCAGGTACTTCACTAGGTGCTAAGGATATAAGACTTCACAGGACTTGCATGGATTCTAACTTCATGATACCTGCAATTTAGAGAGGAAGAAAGGTACTAAGCAAATGCTCATGAACATAATGAACACCACAAAAAGTAGAATCGGGCCTTGGGGAAAGAGAGCAGGTAATCCCACCAAGCCAGGGACATCTAAAGAAATGACATGTTTGCAGAGTCCCAATATCTGAGTAAGTTAGGGAGAGAATTTCAGGCAGAAGAAATAGACCCCAAGACAAGAGAGTACATGGACTTCTGTTCTTTTAGATGAACTGAAAGAATTCTAAATCACTCAGAGTCAAGAGAACTAGTATGAGGCAGGAAAGACAAATCATGAAAGAGCATAGAGGCCATATTAAGTACTTGAAACTTTATCATAAGGGTGTGCTAAGTTGCTTCAGTTGTGTCCAACTCTTTTGTGACCCCACGGGCTGTGGCCCACCAGGCTCCTCTGTCCATGGGATCCTCTGGGCAAGAATACTGGAGTGGGTTGCCGTGCCCTCCTGCATCTCTTAAGTCTTCTGCATTGGCAGGTATGCTCTTTACCATGAGCGCCATCTGGGAAGCCCATCATAAGGGCAATGAAAAGTAAATGAAAGATTTTGAACACAGAAAAATGTAAATCTTTGTGCTTATCATCTCATTTAATCCTCACAACAACTCTGTATGTAACGGGTCCCATCACACTCTACAGATGAGGATGAAGGTTATAACACATGCTAAGATTACAAAGTCATGTAATATCATAGGCAGGTTTTAAATGCTTATCTTTGCAAAACTCACTGCTCTTTTGCTGCAAAATAATTGCCATTGGTTGGCAGAGATTTTTCATTAGTAGGCAATGCCAAAGAATGCTCAAACCATCGCACAATTGCACTCATCTCACATGCTAGTAAAGTAATGCTCAAAATTCTCCAAGCCAGGCTTCAGCAATACGTGAACTGTGAACTTCCTGATGTTCAAGCTGGTTTTTAAAAAGGCAGAGGAACCAGAGATCAAATTGCCAACATCCGCTGGATCATCGAAAAAGCAAGAGAGTTCCAGAAAAACATCTATTTCTGCTTTACTGACTATGCCAAAGCCTTTGACTGTGTGGATCACAATAAACTGTGGAAAATCCTGAAAGAGATGGGAATCCCAGACCACCTGACCTGCCTCTTGAGAAACCTATATGCAGGTCAGGAAGCAGCAGTTAGAACTGGACATGGAACAATAGACTGGTTCCAAGTAGGAAAAGGAGTATGTCAAGGCCGTATATTGTCACCCTGCTTATTTAACTTATATGCAGAGTACATCATGAGAAACGCTGGGCTGGAAGAAGCACAAGATGGAATCAAGATTGCCAGGAGAAATATCAATAACCTCAGATATGCATATGACAACACCCTTAAGGCAGAAAGTGAAGAGAAACTAAAAAGCCTCTTGATGAAAGTGAAAGAAGAGAGTGGAAAAGCTGGCTTAAAGCTCAACATTTAGAAAATGAAGATCATGGCATCTGGTCCCATCACTTCATGGGAAACAGATGGGGAAACAATGTCAGACTTTATTTTTGGGGGCTCCAAAATTGCTGCAGATGGTGATTGCAGCCATGAAATTGAGAGACGCTTACTCCTTGGAAGAAAAGTTATGACCAACCTAGATAGTATATTCAAAAGCAGAGACATTACTTTGCCGACTAAGGTCCGTCTAGTCAAGGCCATGATTTTTCCAGTGGTCGTGTATGGCTGTGAGAGTTGGACTGTGAAGAAAGCTGAGCACCAAAGAATTAATGCTTTTGAACCATGGTGTTGGAGAAGACTCTTGAGAGTCCCTTGGACTGCAAGGAGATCCAACCAGTCCATTCTAAAGGAGATCAGTCCTGAGTGTTCTTTGGAAGGAATGATGCTAAAGCTGAAACTCCAGTACTTTGGCCACCTCATGCGAAGAGTTAACTCATTGGAAAAGACTCTGATGCTGGGAGGGATTGGGGCAGGAGAGGAAGGGGATGACAGAGGATGAGACGGCTGGATGGCATCACCGACTCAATGGACGTGAGTTTGAGTGAGCTCTGGGAGTTGGTGATGGACAGGGAGGCCTGGTATGTTGCAATTCATGTGGTCGCAGAGAGTTGGACACGACTGAGCGACTGAACTGAACTGAACTATTCCCACATCTGGATAAGAGTCCAAGAGCAGAAGAACCAGAGGAGAAGTAACTACATATGGTTACCAATAAAAGCTGGTAGCACAGTAGGGGTGCATCCAAAAGGATATCAGATGGGTGTGTGTGTGAAATGTACATATATAATCAGCTTTCCGATATCCTTTCTGCCAACCAGTTAGAAATGAAAAAATTCTCTAGAACCAGGGATGTTAGTTAGGACTCATCTATTTCACTTCCTCTTCCACTTGAAATTGACAACCTTTTCTATGTGATCTCTTAACCGCCTGGCACCTCAGTTTTCTTCAAGAATAAAGTGAGAATAATGCATTTAATTGATATTTGTGATTATGGAGGAAATGGTCTTGAACGAATGAAATATAATTAGAATGATGGTAATCTTTTTTAAGGTGACCCTATTCTCAATTAACTGAATTGTTCTTACAAAATACAAAACGTAGAAAGATGTTTTCCCTCTACGCTTGGCTTGTGGGTGCTAGATAGGAAGATGTCTACAAAAAACAAAATGAAAACCCCACACAAAAATCTTGAAGCATTGCTACTAAGTAGACATTTACTGTTTTAAAATATTTGAATAGTGTCTACAGTCATGATTTGTGCCATTTGCAAGGTCAAGCAACCAATGAAAATGACAGAGGCAGGGAAATGTTGCAGAGTGCTCATTCTTTTACTTCCTTCTCCTGCCAGCTGTATTCCTATTAATATCTGTTAACATACATGTTTAACATGAATATCACTTCAGGGGTTTCTAAGAAAAAATTCAAGAAGTGACATTTTTCAACACAGCCTAGTGCAATTGTTAAATCGTGAACTGTGGAGTCTGGCAAGTTCAACTCTTGGCTCTGAATTTCCTGGCTGTGTGACCTTAGGCTAGTTAATTAATCTCTCTATGTCTTGGCTTCCTGATTAATACAATAGAAGTAATAATAGATCTACCTAATGGGGTTGTTGTTAGGATTTAAGAAATTAAAACATGAAAAGGACTTAGAATTGTATCTAGCATACACTAAAAACTCAATAAATATTAGCTATCATTATCACTACCCTTTTAGTCCTGTATTTCTATTCCCTGCTTGCTGTTTTACATTAATATCTTCTAATTGCCCTAAAGAGGAATAGGGCTGGTGAGAGGATAAAAGAGAATACTTTGATGTCTTAAGATTGGTGTCTCAATTATCTTTCTTATATTAATTGTAAAAATTGTTGACACTTTTTCAGGAAACAGAGGAAAACGACAAGACAAAGCCCAACCACGCATGTGCGTGTCTACACACACCCACCCCTGTGGAGAAAAATGAAAACTAATGGGGCTAGAAGAGGAGAGAGCAAGACATTATCTTCAAATATCATTTAGGGAATTGAAGAATAATACAGTTTAATAATAATATTTTACATGAACAAATTTCCCTTCTTTTGAGTAGAAGCTTAATGTGCTTAATTTGGTTTTCATTTATATTAATCATTTCTTATCTATATTAAAGCACTTATCACATTGTATTGCAATTTATCTATTTATACGTCTGTCTCTCCTACTAGACCATGAAATCCTTGAAGACAGAGGCTTAGTATTATTCATCTTTCTGGCCTCAAGGCTAATATAGTGCCCTTGGAAAATAACAGGTACTCAATATTTGGTGACCAAACAAGTGAATGAAATTCTCAATCACATTGTTGGTTTAATGAATTCCTATTATAGATAGTTCCAAGTCATACCTGCTTAAAGCAAGCCTATAAAAAACTCTACATGAGCAATTTAAGTAGTAAAGTTGCAATAATCCACAAAAGAGTGATTTTTAAAAAGTCAAGTCACAGACTTTTGAATAGCAAACTTCCTTGTAGTCCAAATTTTGGTGCTTGAAAGTTTTTGTGTCAAACTGACCATGCCATTCAGAGCTAACATCCTCTCTTCTTGGGCCAGCTTAGATGGAAACAGCTTGAATTTCACTCCTCCTTTGCTTCCCACCCTCAAGATATACCCTGTTTGCAGTGCTCTAACTGATGGCTCAGTGTCACCCTCTTCCTGGTCCTAAGCAGAATATAAAGATCCAGTCTCAGAAGAGATGCCTTAGGAACAGGATCAGTTTGAACCCAGTGTTCTTTTTCTTCATCCAGAGTGCAGCCTATAATTGATCTCTGTCTACCTAGACAAGGTCTGTTTATTTACCTTGTTGCCCTGTATTTCTAGACAGTCTACACCCCTGTCCTGTGTCTCTAATCTCTGATCTCCCAGAGAAATAGCGTGGGCTCTATTTGCTGTAGGATTGGATTTACTTCTCAGATTATAAAATAATCCACTGATAACACTGGACAAGAATTAAAGAGTCAAACAGATGAGAAACAGTGAGGACTAGAAAATTATAGTGACTTCTCCTAAGGGAACTGTGCAAACCAGTGTCAAGGGGAGAGCTAGCTGTCTAGGTCTAAAGGTTTTTCATTATATCACAGAGAACTGGTTATCCTGTCCATAGCAATCCCAAGACTGGAGACCCTATATTCTCACCTGGCTAACACAGCAGGTCCTGAGTAATGTCTTGCCATGATTCCAGACTGAGCAGAACTTTCATATCATCCTACTCTTCTGTTTTTTTCTCAACAGTTGGGCCTTTTCTCTTCTTTCCTTTCTATATATTCTTTTGAAGACTTTGAACTGACAAATCCCCTACCGGCTTCCTATAAATGGTCATCCAATGTATAACTCAGAGATGCAATCTTTTGACAAATATTTGAGAGCCTGTCATGGACAAAGTTCCAATTTAATTTATTAAAGAGAATTCCAGTGAGACAGTATATCCTTTTATCTATCTCTGAGATTTTACATTTACTTGGATGACTTGACTGGTTTGGGGCTTTAATATTGCAAATCTCAACTTCTGACATTAAATACATAATTTCTCGATAGCTATCTTGACCTACTATTTACCTACAGCTCTGCATTTCAAAACACATATTATGACATATTACTCTGTTATGAAGCCAATTTAATGGGTTTAATACATTTTCAATAAAAATGGGATAGAAAATAAGGGAAAAATAGAATATGTCATGCATGTAAGGCTCAATATTCTTTTGTAAAATTTTAAAGTAAATACATATAAATATATAACAGCCTACCAGAATCCTCTGTCCAATGAGACTTTTCAGGCAAGAACACTGGAGTGGGTTGCCATTTCCTTCTTCAGGGGATCTTCCAGACCTAGGGATCAAACCTGCATTTCCTGTGTGTCCTACATTGCAGGCATATTCTTTGCCTGCTGAGCTATCAGAAAAGTCTCATAATATGCATACACACACATTTATAAATAAATAACATGCATATATATGTATATCTATATATATCTGACTACTATATTGTATGTGTTTTATTACAACTCATGATCAAAAAGCCCTGAAAGCCACTGAGCCACACTGTATTTATTTTCCTTCTAATGAAAGGCTAACATAGTGACATGACATTTTTCTTAAAAAGTATTACACATTTAAAAATCAAGTATATTTACAGAAACAGGAGGAGTACAGTGTAAGTCACAATCCCCACTTCAGCTCTTTGAAGGACAAAACATGTATCCTCAAGTTTCTAATGCTGGTGAACTGCAAGTCTAGATTACATTTTAAAGACAGGATTTATATGCAGCTTTTCTGAACACCAGGTACTATAACAGAGAAGGCACATGGATTCTCTCTCATTAACACCTGCAGATTAGTCAATCCCTGGCTCTTTGGTGCTTTCCTTGCTTGCATATTGTTTTGCTACTATTGACTACATTTAATCTTAATTGATTCGACCTTTATCCTTGGAGCATATAATGACTGTGGATGTGTGCTAGAGATACTCTTATCTCTTTTGAGTAAGCGGGGGAGGCCAAAAGTAATGAAGAGACAAATTCTTGTAAAATCCTTTATGTGTATGAAAGGTCCATTAGTGAAGAAGAAAAAGTAAAGGATGATCTGAGATTGAGGATTTTAAAATCAGAAAACAAAAAGTATCTTCCAGTCACCTACACTGCAAAATTTTCAGTTGTTTTTTTGTTTTCATATTTAAAGGATAAAATAGACATGCAAACTTGACAGATAAAAAACAATAAACAGGAATGACCTTTTCTGGAGGACCAGAGATAAAAAGGAATGCATATAATTAAAAGGCTGAGAAAAGGAGATGGTTGTAAATCCAGTTGTTTCCCATCATACTCAGTGTGATTTATGAATCATTATGGCTACTTCTGACCACAGAACAAGAATAGCTGGGAAATGTCCCCCTCCACTTGTTTATTACGTTAGGTTTGAGTGACAAATTTCTTTTTCACTAGTTGGTACAACAAAACTTCCTAAATCAGAAAGTGGATAAATCTCACATAGATGCTAAAGCACAGGTACCACTGGGTGGAAAACTTCCCACAAAGCCCCTCAGCCCAGCTCTTTGGTTCTGTAAGGCTGGAATGACTCTTAATCTTTAAAAATGTATATTTTTATCTTAATTTTCTTTTAATTTTATTTTATTGTATAAGAACATGTAACATGAGGTCTAACTTCCAACAAATGTTTGCTGCTGCTGCTAAGTCACTTCAGTCATGTCTGACTCTGTGCGACCCCATAGATGGCAGCCCACTAGGATTCTCTGTTCCTGAGATTCTCCAGGCAAGAATACTGGAGTGGGTTGCCGTTTCCTTCTCCAATGTATGAAAGTGATACGTGAAAGTAAAGTCTCTCAGTCGTGTCCAACTCTTAGTGACCCCATGGTCTGCAGCCTACCAGGCTCCCCTGTCCATGGGATTTTCCAGCCAAGAGTACTGGAGTGGGTTGCCATGTTTAAGTATACGGTATTCAGTCCAATATTAATTATACAACAGAGCTCCAAAATGTACTCATCTTGCTTAACTGAAATTTTATCCCCAATGGCTAGTCACTCTCCATTTTTCTTTCCTCCCAGTATCTGGGAAAAACCATCATTTCACTCTTTGATTCAGTGAATCTGAAGCTGAACTGATTCTTAAGGGAAACACTTGTTTTATTCAGTCACCAAGAACAACACAGGAAGAGTCATAGAATTTAGAGAGGTTAAAGACTTTATTTTTGGGGACTCCAAAATCACTGCAGATGGTGACTGCAGCCATGAAATTAAAAGACGCTTACTCCTTGGAAGAAAAGTTATGAACAACCTAGATAGCATATCCAAAAGCAGAGACATTACTTTGCCAACTAAGGTCCGTCTAGCCAAGGCTATGGTTTTTCCAGTAGTCATGTATGGATGAGAGAGTTGGACTGTGAAGAAGGCTGAGCGCCGAAGAATTGATGCTTTTGAACTGTGGTGTTGGAGAAGACTCTCGAGAGTCCCTTGGACTGCAAGGAGATCCAACCCGTCCATGCTGAAGGAGATCAGCCCTGGGATTTCTTTGGAAGGAATGATGCTAAAGCTGAAACTCCAGTACTTTGGCCACCTCATGCGAAGAGTTGACTCATTGGAAAAGACTGATGCTGGGAGGGATTGGGGGCAGGAGGAGAAGGGGACGACAGAGGATGAGATGGCTGGATGGCATCACTGACTCGATGGACGTGAGTCTGAGCAAACTCCGGGAGTTGGTGATGGACAGGGAGGCCTGGCATGCTGCGATTCATGGGGTCCCAAAGAGTCAGACACGACTGAGCGACTGAACTGAACTGAAAGATCTTGAACATCATCTAACTTTCTGATTGGTTAATAGGAGCATGAGTGCAGAAAGAAATGAAACTTCTTCCCAAATTTATACCAGTTTTAATGCCATAGCCCACTCTAATCACTGCTAGGCCTGTTCTACAAAACTACCACCACCCACATTTGTTTAGATAAACACTTGAACTCTGATAGTGCTCCTAGTAACTCTAAAGGGAAAGTGTATGTTTTGATTTAACCAAAGCCCAAGACCATGTTCACCATTGTCACTGAAACTGAGAGAACATTTTACAAAAGAGACATTCATTGCAATGTCTAACCAAGCCCAATGTCCCATGTAAGTCTTCTCATTTGGAGCAGCCATGTCAATTCATTTGCCCACATTCACACAGGAAGTAGGCAGTGGAGTTTGGGACCACAGGATATTTAATTTCCAAGGCAATTCTTTAACCTCTATGCTGTTCGGCCAAAGTGACATTAGTAGCAGCAGAGCTGAGAAATAAAGTCCAAATATAGTCTATCTCCTAACACTTAACTTTCATAATGCTTTGGAGTTAAATGTGGTTGAGTAATGAGAGATAGTATCTTTGTGAACTAAAGTTTATCAGAAGTGATTTTCATTATGGCTTTATTAATACATGCTAGAGTTCACAGGCTGGAGATGTACACGGCAGGCAATCCTTAAGTTGTGTACAATTGGAAATATGTTGAGTTTCCTGAACTAAGACAATGGTATTCATAAGTGAGTTTCAGTGAGTTGGCCATAATTACAAACCAGGGTATGATTTACGGACTCACTCTTTCATTATAAATGGTGTTTCTCCTCTGTTTCACTTTTCTTGCTCTTGCAGATTTCCTGCTGTTTTTGTATCAAAAGGTGCCCTTTAACCCAAAGAGCAAACTTTCCTGCACATGACTTCAGTGTTACACATTACCTATTTACTCAACGCATTCCTACTCTTTTCTAAAACATAATGAAATAAAACAGCTGAAAGAGAAAACAAACTGCACAATGAGAGGTAAAGTACCCCCCGATTATCCCCATGGAAGATTTCTCTGATCAAGGTGACTATCCGTGGGCCACAGAACAGGCTCCCTTGGTTCTAGCTAGTGGGCTAAGCTGTCAGTTATTTCTTCTGGACCTTCTAGTACCTGTCTTCAAGACAGAGAGATGAAAGTGTTTCACTTAAACAAATATCAGAGTGGCATCATCGCCATAGCAACCAGAAACAAGACCTTAAGACAGAAAAAGTGAGTCAGGGAAGGAGATGTATTATTATTTATTTTAGATTAAATAAAATGCATGCAAGTTTAATAGTTGAAAATAGCCTAGCGTGTTGAAACAAGATAATAGAATAGCCTGCCTCTTTTGTTCCACTCTAACATTTCACCTGCTTTCCATTATTGTGACCAAAATCAGAATCACCCAGTGGAAGAATTCGGCCTCCTTTCATGATGAATTCCAAATGATACCTATTATTCAAGACATTTATTATTAAAAATCTGATAGAGTTCATTTGGAAAATAAATGGGTGTGCACCCTACATCTTTAGAAGAGAGAAATTGAGAGGAAGAGCATGAGTCTCTCGGGAGAGATCTTAGACATCCAGTTCTGAATCTTACATAGCTCAAACAGCAGTCAACACGTGGATCTTAACAGCCTTGCTGGAGAATGGAAAAAGGAATTTAAATTTGCCAGCAGAGTTGGTAGGTTAGTTTGAACACCTTAATGGATGAATTTCAATCCCTGTCAAACCAGTCTGAGTGGCATATGTGCACATTACCTATGCCTATTTCTTATATCTTTCTTTTGCTTTCAAAATATGTATAAAATTGTACACAACACAGAGCAACTGTATTCCTAACATTACATATATGCTTAAATACATTTCATGGATTTTTCTTGAAATCTGGAGGCTGCAAGGGTTTCATTGTTTAGTCCTATAGTATAGAGACTCAGAAAAAAGCTCAAACTTCATATTGTTCAGAATGTCATTATTTTTATTGTCCTGGAGAAATTAAAGGCAAAACTAGAAGCATTAGTGAGAAAATTACTGACTTCTGTTTTTCATCTAACATAGAGTTGTGCGACTACCTCTGTGTGAGACGAGGACCCCGCTGTCTTAGCGACAGAACGGGGGTGAGAAATGAGGGGATCATTTCCTCTCATTTGTTCTTTGGGATTCTCTAGACACTATTTTCTGGTGCCACGGAAATTTCTAAATGAGGGAGTCTGAGGCCGACTTCACAGAAACCATCTCTACCTGCTGATTTGGGGAGCAGCGTAGTGCTGGCCTGAAACAAAGGCTGAAAAAGAAACTGACTGACAATTCAGTGTTCCCATGCTTTATTTTGTCTGTGTGAAATAAGCCTTGCTGGTTCTAAATAAAGTTTTCAGTTTAAACATACCTTACCAGCAGGTGTAAGCAGATTCCTCTAACAACCTTAAGTAGGTAACTTGGCACTGTCTATAATTTCAGTCATGTACGTGTTAGGGGAAGCGCACTGACTGACGCCACCCACCCTGGCCAGGCAACATAGTAACCATTTGCATGAGTTGTTTTGCACAGGAAGTCCTGGTAAGGAAAACAGGACTAATAAGCCACCATCAATCGGAAGAGTTTGGGAAAGGTCAAAAGGAGACAACACATGTCCGACCACCTCCCAGAATCCTTCTTGCTGGCATCCATCTTGGCTGAACAAGGGGTGCACCACCAGGAAAGACTCTGAGCCAGAATGATTGACTAAAGACAATCCAGAAACTAATCCTACCACCATAAAACCCAGAGGCTGTGAGCCATGTGGCAGAGCAGTTCTTCTGGGTTCCCTTACCCCACTGCTCTCCACCTGGGTGCCCTTTCCCAATAAAATCTCTTGCTTTGTCAGCACATGTGTCTCCTCAAACTGGGCTCCTTAGACAAGAGCCCAGTTTCGGGCCCTGGAAGGGACCCACCCCCCCGCCCCCGCCCCAGCCCCTGCAACATAAGCACGGCCTATAATGGAAACAGGAGTGGAGGAAGAAGCAGTAAATGATGGTAAAGCCACTTCTGGCCAGAATTAGGTCAGGGAATTTAGCACTCACCCCTTGGCACCTTTACGTGTGCCAAGATTTGATTCATCTTGCTAAGTTTTGGAAAAACAGCAATGGACAGCAAATGGGGATGCCCAGCCTATTTCCATTCCTTCATGGTTTGCTCTGTGAATGTGTGACAGTAACATCTTTCAAAGCAGAGAGAATATTAGGGATTCTGAGAATTTGAGAAATTATTTCAGGGTTTCTCACTACATCTTTTAGAAGAATTACATTAGGTGTTAGTTACCAGAAGATATAATATGCAAAAACAAAATTCCAAGGTAAATCACTTTGGGAAATACTGGATGACCCAAAGTTAAACAGGGCTCTTATTCTAAGGATTCTTAGAATCTTTAATATGGTATGTACATTATGACTTTCCAGAAGGTGATTAAGCACTCCATTTTCCACAACCATATTTGATTACATGCACACACACACACATACACACGTATTTATTTATTAAGAACACTGAAAAGACTATATTACTGAGAACATAATTTGAGAAGACTGATGTCATCTAAACTTTTTAGCTTATCAGGGAGACTAAGGCCCAGAAGGCTTAAATGATTGTAATTGAATGACAAAAACATGAAGCACAGGACCTTAGCCCTGCTCTCCTGACCTCCAGCTTAGGAATTCTATGTATTATATCAGGCTATCCTAAGCTTTGTTGAGTTCCACTTTCTGCAACTGTAAAATGGGGAAAATTACTATTTTTTTCTGACTCCTTAGCAGAGATTCTATAAGAATCAAATAAGTAAAAGGATGTGGAAAGTTCTCCTATGTGAGTTAGCATGTGACAAACACTAATATTTCACATTAGTACATGAAGTATGTGTAAATATGTGAAATAGTTAATCCAAGTATGTGAATTAATGTAAATAAGCACATACTTTTAGGGTTTCTCAGGCAGCGTTAGTGGTAAAGAACCCTCCTGTCAATACAGGAAATATAAGAGATGTAGGCTTGATTCCCAAGTTGGGAAGATCCCCTGGAAAAGGGCATGGCAACCCACTTCAGTATTTTTGCCTGCAGAATACCCACGGACAGAGGAGCCTGGTGGGCTATAGTCCATAGGGTCACAGAGAGTCAAACACAACTGAAGCAACTTAGCATGCACACACACAAGCACATGCTTTTACAATTGGTGTCTGTTATTACGCTTTAAGAAAACTAGTTATAAGTCACTTATTCTGGAAGCTCTACATGTCCTTTGTGAGAGTGAGATATAGTTTCTCCTACACCTATGTGATTTTCACTGAAAAAGAGATCTCCAGGGCGCTAGGGAAACCATCAGAAGTATCAGGATACCCAGGGCCCTTCTGTAACTTTTTCCTTTAAATTATTTTCTCATATATTTGCTTCCCAGCTAGTGAGAAACCATGTAAGTCTTTGTTTTCAATTTTGTGGGAGTTGTAACTAAATAGAACCTGAAGCTAAGAACAAAAGGCTCTGAATCCTCCTTTCTGAGTCATTCCCACACAAGGTGGCTGATCGATGCTATTTCAGCTGAACCAGCAATAGAACCCACTTTTCCTACAGTAAAGAAGTCTAACATTAAACATAAACTTACTATGTGATCTATTTTATCCTAGGTATTTATTTAAGAGAAAAAAAAGCATATGTCTGCACAGATATAATACTTACACATGAATGTGCATATCAACCTTCTTTATAATATCCCCCAATTGGGAACAGTCCAAATGTCTATCAACAGATGAGTGGATCAACAATATGTGGTAAATCTGTACAGTAGAATAGTACTCAGGAATATAAAGGAACAGACTTGATATATTCAACACCATAGATGAAACTCAAAGTCATTATATTGAGTGAAATAAGCCAAAGGAGAGTGCATGCTATATGATCCCATTTATATAAAATATTAGAAAATTCAGATTATAGGAACAGAAAATAGACCTGTGGTTGCCTAGAGACAGTAGGAGGCCGAGAGTGGAAGAGAGACAAATTATTAAAAAGCATGAGGAAACACTTGAGGATGATGAATATGGTTATTACCTTGACTGTGCTATGGTTTTACAGATATGTACACACATCAAAACTATTATAGACTTTACATAACTGCAGTTTGTTGTATATTGATTATATTTAAAATTTTTAAAGAAAACTAAAAAACTGTTGCTAGGTGAGTGAAAGAATGCAGAAATAAAGGAAAGGCAGTCAAGAAACAACAGTGTAGTGATGGGGCAGGGCCCTGGTGCCTCCTCAAAGGATAAGCATAATAACCTGATACATATCTCTGAATCCTACTGCAGGAACTAGGCCCCCACCCAGGTGGAAGATGCTAACTGCAAGCCAAGCTTGCACGTACTGACTACACCACCCTGTTACCTCACCACCAACTGATCAGAAGAAAGTTACACACTCAGCAGCCCTCCCCCCAAATTTGCCTTTAAAAACTTACCTGAAACCCATCTAGGAGCTCAGCTCTTTTGAGAATGAGCTGTCCATTCTCCCTGCTTGGCCTGCAATAAACCTTACTCTGCTCCAAACTCGACTGTTATTATTTGTTTGGCTTCATCTGCCTGTATTTCCAGCATGTGAACTTGGGTTCAACAATATGTTATGGGAAAGAATGAAACATTTTAAAGCTTGAATAGGTCCCCTCTCCCCCACAACAGACTGCTCACATGATTTCCAGTAATGCATCCACAGTTTGCCTTTCAGAAAATCCCGTCATGAGAACCCCTTGTTCTTTCCCCTACTCTAGAGGACACAGTATCTATAAAAGAGAACTGTTGATTCTTTTAAAATAATATCTCTATGAATTATCACAGTGTGTACATAAAGGCAGTTCTCTTGGCAATTAGTTCTTTGATGTGCTCCCAGCTCTGACCTTTCTTCCTGTGAATTCTCATTGTTACTCAAACATTTTAAAGCTGCTGTGTCCAGGAATATTTTTTCCAGTAGCATCTGAGCATTAAAGAACTTCTAATGGTAAGGGATGACTCAGAGATGTTTTCTCGCTAACTGACATAGTTACTGAGTATCATCAGATTTTAGAAATTCTGTTGGAGGTGCTTGCTTTCCACATTTATATGGTGTGCTCAGTATGAGAGAACTAACAAGATATAATTTTTGTGTTATTTAAAAACATATTTGTATTTGTATTATTTGTGGTATGTTTCTAAATGAAATGAATCCTTTTAATGAAGTAACTTTAAGGCACAAGAATAGTTTTTACTGTTCTTATTTTGCTGGCTAGAATAGCACACTTGAAGATAAATGTTCATTTTCACATCTCTTAAAGAAAGACGGTGTAGGAAGAAACAGAAAGTCCAGACAAGTCAATGTTGAGGTCAAAAACTCATGGATCAGGAGCTTCCCTTGAATTTCACTTACTTTTGCCATTAATTAACTGAAATTTTAGACAAATGAGTAATCCTCATTGGGACATGGATTCTTTATCTATTGGATAAAAGATCATAGCAAATGTTTCAAAGATACTTTCAAGCTCTTCACTAAAATCACTACTTTCCTTACAGCATAAAATGGGACAGACACAAAAGTCACACTGTCTTTAACTGCAGGTTCCTTTTAGTTATACCACTGTACCAAACTGTAAGTTTTTTTCTTATTACCTAGAGTAACAAGAAGTGTCCTTTTTTCTAGAATAAGGTACTTACACCATTTAGTACCATGCGTTATTGATGTTGTTGTTTAGTTGCTAAACTATGTCCGAATCTCTTGTGACCTTATGGACAGTAGCCCACCATGCTCCTCTGTCAATGCATTAGGTATTATTTATACAAATGTTTCTTTATATTGTCACAAATATAATTGCCCTGTTATAAATACTGTGTGTGTGTGTGTGTGTGTGCTGAGTTGCTCAGTTGTGTCCACCTCTTTGTGACTCCATGAACTATAGCCCCCCAGGCTCCTCTGTCCACGGATTTCTCAGGAAAGAATAATGGAGTGGGTTGTCATTTTACACTTAATACTGCCCCGTAGTTATGCTTGTGGTGACTCAGGACAGGTGTCCACATTCCACCAACAAAATGAAATAGTAATATAAACTGGATAAACTTAGATTAAATAATAGCTTAGCAAATACTTCTGTTAGATGATTTTAGGCCTGAAACGATACATTTTTCTTGGTAATCTGGAAACAATGGATGATAAGTCAATGCCTGGAGCTTAGAATTAACTCTCCTTCCCTGTCCTCCCCTCCTCCCCCACTGCCTCGCCCCGTGCCCAATGCCCAACTTCTCACCCTTGTGGTTGTATGGATGTGCTGCAGGGAATCTAAAAGATTTACACAGTATCATCTGTTTTTATTCCTATGACACATTATAATGTAAAACATTTTTGTTTTCAGTACCATACTATTCAGTCGTGGCCATCAGTGTGACAGGTATCATTTTTTTTTTCAATGGAATAATAAAAAATTGTTCTGAGTACCAGGACTAACATAAAACTCGAGAAAACACTGGAAAAGTGATCATAGATTGTCCTTAAGTGACAGCCAGGAAATATTGATCTCAAAGTGTTATATCTGCCATCAGGATACAGAGGGCAATAAAAGAATTCAGTGGATGCTCTTATAATTGGCCATTTCCATTTCTCTTAATGGTATCAGTCTCTAAGCCATTAATCACTAGGTTTTTCAGAATCTTTAAATCTCTCTCTTCCTTCCTCCCTCCCTCCCTTCCTTCCTTCTTATTATCATTAGGAAATCTTTAAAACTTTCAATTCTATGTGATTATTTTCTTGAACTTCACATTTAAGAGTGTGTTATACAAAGGAATTTGAAATAAACCCCATTTACCCCTGAGGTGGTCTGTGCTCTCCAGTGAGTCCGTGGGTTCTTCCTGGTCATGTCACTGATTGAACCTTGTAGTATTGGGCCTTGGAAAATCCTGCCTTTTGTTTATTGTTCAAACAAACTCTTTAATAGCAGCACATGTAAAAGAAAACTTTAGAATTTAATTTATTCCAGTATAATGAGGCTGCCAAGAAGAGATCAACATAAAAGCCAACCTTCCTATTTTTAAAACAGAGCGCATAAGAGCTTGCCTCATTTCTAATCTTCTCCCAAACCTCTTCCCTCTGGTAGGCATCTTACACTCCATCCATACTCAACCACTTACAGTGCCCATCGAATTATTTCCTCCACGCCTTTGTATTATGTACATCTATGCTTGAAATGCCATTTTCCTCTCCTTCTCTCCCAAGCTGCTCTAATTTGTCCTCCAAGACTTGATTTAAAGCTTCCCCTCTGGGAAGTCAAAGTCTTTTCTCCACAACCCGCCACCAGCTTCCAACCGAGAACAGACGTGTGGGGTTGCTCTGTGTTCCCATTTTATACCAATGAAAATCACAGCCCTTCTCTCTCAGAATTACAGTTATCTCTGAATACCTGTCTCTTCAAACAGGCAATAGAGGGATGTTGTGGGGAGGGAGGTGGGAGGGGGGTTCATGTTTGGGAACGCATGTGCACCCGTGGTGGGTTCATGTCGATGTATGGCAAAACCAATACAGTATTGTAAAGTAAAATAAAGTAAAAAAAAATTAAAAAAACAAAACAGGCAGTAATCTTCTTTAGATGTGGTATTGTCTGTTCACTGTCTCATCTGCAGATCTAGCCGCATATTTGGTCTTACTAGTCAGCCAGTCAGTTTTAGATGAACGAGTAAATGAATGAAGCACCCACCTTAGGAATGCAGAGTTTTAGCCTGGAGTACAGGATTCCAAGAGGCACAGGACAGGAGTACAGGTATCCTGAGGTACTAGCATTACCATAATAATAGTTAATCTTTATTTAGGGCTTAATAAGTATCATGCCATGTTTTAAAATTTTTATATGGATCATGTCATTTATTCCTGGACAAAACCCAGTACTATAACTATCCTCATTTTGCACTTAGAAAATCTGAGACACAGAGAAGTTAAGTAAACCTCACAGACTTGGGAAGAACAAGGTGAAGTCAGGTGTTAAACCAGAAGGTTTGACCCCAAAGCCCACACTCTTAGTCACCAGTACAGGGTGACCTCCTTGGCTGCTACTGTAGAAGGAGGAAACTGTCTTCAGAATCTAAGCACTAAGCTGGCGTATACTGTTAACTCAGAAACTGTCTCTATGATGCTTCGCTATGAGTGACCAAAAGGGTGGAATTTTGTTGAAGAGTCTTGGCTATTGACTCAACAGAAAACATATCAACAGGTTTTTTTTTTTTTTTTTTAATTAGAGCTATCCAACAACACAATGGGCTAGCTCTGAAGCCATTCATTTGGAAAACTAAGCAGAGACTGAGCTACTACTTAGTGAGGGATTTCAGATGTGGAATGTGGACGTATCAAAAGGATTGCTGCTGCTGCTAAGTTGCTTCAGTCGTGTCCGACTCTGTGCGACCCAGTAGATGGCAGCCCACCAGGCTCCCCCATCCCTGGGATTCTCCAGGCAAGAACACTGGAGTGGGTTGCCATTTCCTTCTCCAATGCGTGAAAGTCAAAAGTGAAAGTGAAGTTGCTCAGTCGTGTCCGACTCTTTGCGACCCCATGGACTGCAGCCTACCAGGCTCCTCTGTCCGTGGGCTTTTCCAGGCAGGAGCACTGGAGTGGGGTGCCATCGCCTTCTCGGAGAGTATAGTATAGAACTTGTCCAAATGAGGTCAGGGAATACTTTCAACACTAAGACACCATTCAGGCCCCAACTCAAAAATTCTCCAAAGTAGAGATGAACAAAAAGTACAGTGGAAAGCAGGTGGAATGGAAGGACAGAAGACAGAACTGCTTCATGGTCAAGTGACAGCATGGCATCATTTAATCTTTCAGAGACTCGGTTTCTTCAGCTATAGAATGGGGGTAACAATCTCTTTCTTATGTTCAATATGTGGGGATCAAACAATTTTTGAAAGTGGTAGAATATGATATAAATATAAATTGCCATGAAGGAGATATGAAAGAGATGTAAAGATAGGAGAGAAGTGGAACTTAAAATCAAGTATGTGTGTGTTAGGCAGTTGTGTCTGACTCTTTGCAACCCCATGGACTGTAGCCTTCCAGGTTCCTCTGTCCATGGAATTCTCCAGGCAAGAATGCTAGAGTGGGTTGCCATTCCCTTCTCCAGGGGATCTTTCCAAGCCAAGGATCAAACTCAGGTCTCCTGTATTGCAGGCAGATTCTTTACCAGCTGATCCACCAGGGAAGCCACAAAATCAAGTGTGTGTGTGTGTGTGTGTGTGTGTGTATATATATATATACACATACATACATACATATACATACTTGAAGTGAAGTGAAGGGAAAGTCAGTCAGTCGTGTCCAACCCTTTCTGACCCCATAGACTATATAGTCCATGGAATTCTCTAGACCAGAATACTGGAGTGGGTAGCCTTTCCCGTCTCCAGAGGATCTTCCCAACTCAGGGGTTGAAACCAGGTCTCCCACATCGCAGGCAGATTCTTTACCAGCTGAGCCACAAGGAAAGCCCAAAAAATACTGGAAGGGGGTTGCCATTTCCTTTTCCAGGGAATCTTCCCAACCCAGGGATTGAACCCACATCTCTTATGTGTCCTGCACTGGCAGTTGGGTTCTTGACTCCCAGCACCACCTGGGAAGCCCTTTGTATGTGTGTGTATATATGCGCTTATTCAGCCTATAATTACTATCAGCTCTCAAAAATGTTCAGCATGATTCAGGCATCTTTGTCAAAAATATCACCCTCTCATGAACTTGAACATATTGGTTTATCTCGTATGAGCCGGTACTTCTCCTGGATGATATTTTCTGTGTCTCAACCCTTATACTAAGACTCAGTATATAAGCAGCCTTGACAATTCACAACTCTTAAGTTGCTGAGATCAGAGACACCTTAGGAATTTTAAGGTTGCTAGTCTAAGGATCATTTTCTTTCCCTTTGCTATACAGATACCATGCACTGAGCATGCACAGCAACAGCTTTCATTTGGCACTAATACCCACAGGAGCATCAGTATGTGGAGCTCTGGACTGTGGTTTAATTTCAGTGGTAGGCAGCCTTGGTCAAAGAAAGACAAATTCTTATCCTCAGGTTACAGAATCACCGTTGGTATAAAGCACACTCTACACATCAAATTGTCAGAGGACTTGTCATGGAATTAAAGAAAAAAGTAGTGCCAGAACAAATGAGAAAGGATAAAGGAAAAAAAGAAAACTGAGAGAAGAAAAGAATAACAGGAAAAAGTAAAATAAGAAGATGAAGAAACTTAAGGAGAGAAGACAACAGATTGAGAAAAGGAAAACAAACAAAACGACCCATTGAAGAGCACCTGTCTTCAGTACCTGTTTTGCTGGACAATTGAAGGGGTTCCCTGAACCCTGCTGTTATCCCGATTTTCAGAGATGGATTAGCAAAATAGAGAGTGAGCATAAATTTGCTAACTGTGTTGCTGCAGAGTCACCTTGGACTTCATCAGCATTGCTAAACATCACCCGTAACCCTTCCATTATCACTGAGGGTCTGCTCAGCACCAGGCCCAACTTGCTCCAATAATTTCAATTACTTTCCCTGACAAATTTTATGTTTCATGTATTTTAGTGGCCTGATAATTATGATTTCTCTCATTTCTCGCTATCAAGCTTAATGGGTTCCAGCATGAGTGTGCGGTTTCAGAAATGAAGTTCCACTTGAATTCACAAGTTATTATCTACTTTCATAAATGGAATTGGAAAAGAGAGAGTGGAAAAGAGATAAAGAATGAGGAATAAGGAAGAGATGAGTGAGCAGGAGGAGAAAAAAAAAGAAAACAAAAGGCCAGGATTAAAGAAAAAAATCAGCCAAATGTGAAAGGAAAAATCAGACTGAGCATATATAGAAAGTAGAAAGGGAAGTATGCAGACAACCTTTTCTAAAAAATATGAAAAGCGCTGAACAGGTTATTTCCATTATTAGGCACACGACTAATAAAGCAACCTGCTGTGTTAAAAAATTCTCAGGCTCTCCAGCTAGACCACATTGAGTTTGAGGAACCTGGTCCTTTTTTTTTTCCACTAGCTCTGGGATCAAAAACATGTTACTTGAACTTGCTCAGATGTGTCTGCTTTCTTCTTTGTGTGGCTAAGAACATTGACTTTATGGACTAATTTCCTTTCTTCTTTCTTAATCTTGAGTATGTGCATATGTGTGCAGGTGTATGTATCAAAGTATTTTAATGGGATGGCAACTATATACAAGAAAGTGCTGGTGCAGGGAGATGGGCTTTCTGAGAGGTTGCAGAGTCTTAGGCAGAGATACACGTAGAGGGTAGGTTACCTGGGCACCGACACAACTCACCTCCCACAAGTGAGGTGATGATTCAGCTCCCACTATCTGCCATAATAAATAGAAATATCTAGTTTTGAAGACACTCTCATCAGTGGAAGCCTTAGTAAAAAATATTATTTGTATCTTTTGTGTGATGGATAGAATAAAATAGAATTACAGTTGGATAGAATAGAATAGAATCCCAGTTCTATGTGATGATTAGTTAAGCCCCAGGAGGAAAGGACGGTGATGCAGCAAGGTATCAAGGGTTCAGATCCCGGGACTTCCCTGGTGGTCCAGTGGTTAAGACTCTGTATTCCCACTGCAGGGGGCACAGTTTCGATCCCTGGTCAGGGAACTAAGATCCCATATCCTCTGTGGCAAAAAAGAGGGCTCAGATCCATTAAGACTTTGGGAAGTGAGCATCACTAGCAGCTGTGTGAATTCTGATTTTGGGCCAAATAATTGGTAACTTGATCTGACCTTATAGTTGGGTCCTGCATGTTACCTCTTATGACCAGCATTTAGTCCGTTTGAAAAGATGTAGCAAGAAAAGTAGGACATAGAAAAATGAATAAGACCTAACTCTTGACTTAAAGAAGCAAACAATGTCATAGGGGACATAAAATAGGCAAATAAGTATAATAAAACACAAATATGATGAATGGTATAAAGATACACAGATGATATCACTATAATGGTAGAAAGCAAAGAGGAGCTACAGAGTCTCTTGATGAGGATGAAAGAGGAGAGTGAAAAAGCTGGTTTAAAACTGAACATTCAAAACACTAAGATCATGGCATCCTGTCCTATCACTTCATGACAAATAGAGGGGAAAACAGTGAAAACAGTGACAGATTTTAACTTTCTTGGGCTCCAAAATCACTGAGGATGGTGACTGCAGCCATGAAATTAACAGACACTTGCTTCTTGGAAGGAAAGAAATAAGAAACCTAGACAGTGTATTAAAAAGCAAAGACATCACTTTGCCAGCAAAGGTCCATATGGTCTTTGTAGTAACCATGTACTGATGTGAGAGTTGGACCATAAAGAAGGTTGAACACCAAAGAATTGATGCTTTCGAATTGTGATGCTGGAAAAGACTCTTGAGAGTCCCTTGTACAGAAAGGAGATCAAACCAGTCAATCCTAAAGGAAATCAACTCTGAATATTCACTGGAAGGACTGAGGCTGCGGCTCTAATACTTTGGCCACCTAACGCGAAGAGCAGATTCATTGGAAAAGATCCTGAAGTTGGGAAAGATTAAGGGCAGGAGGAGAAGGGGGCAAAAGAGGATGAAATGGTCAGATGGCATCACCGACACAATGGACATGAGTTTGAGAAAACTCTGGGAAACACTGAAGGACAGGGAAGCCTGGTTTGCTGCAGTCCGTGGGGTCGCAAAAGAGTCGGACACAACTTAGTGACTAAACAGCAACAACAAAATGTCACATTAGATCATACAGGTTTGAGAAGGAAAATGTTGTATCTTTTATAAAAGGTCATCTTTTAATAAGGGCCCAAATTTTAAGCCAAAGGGATGAATCCCTAGTTTTACAATTTCAAGCATCAATATGCTACTTGGGAAAATAAAAAGAGGATTACAGAGTACTTTCCTATTTCCATAAAAATATACCACTTAGATGGCAACAACTGAGCCCTGTATTGCATGCACTTGATGGAATAAAATGAGAAAGAAAGTCCCAAAGGAACATTGGGATTGAAACATATTAAAAGCTAACAAAAAGCAGCTCTAGTGAAAAATTAAAAACAACAGCAATGATACCAAAGCCCCACCATATATGGAAATAGCTTAAGTGATGATTCATGTAAAATGCCTATACTCTGTATTCTGCAACTGAAAAAGGTTATCAGTTTTCTCCAATAATCCTAATAGAGACCACTGAAAGATGGCTTATCTTCTTCAGTTCTATCAAAATGAAGTAAAAATAGATGCTCTTAAAGTGGACTGAAAGAAAATAACTAATTATCTGTCAATGTGATCCTCTTCCACCAACTATCTTTCTGCCAAGGCAGCTAAAACTAAAGACAACTGGACATTTTCTAAAGTTATCTATATTTTTCAGTGAATATGGTAAGATAAGCCATTGTCTAGGAGGTATGTGACCAATTTATCAACTGATTGACAGTCTTATATCAACTTTGGCTCTCAGAAAAAGTATACACCCACTGGAAAACCATGACTTACCTGCCTCACTCTAGGGAGTATGTGCAGCATATGGGATACAAAGATAGGTGAGGAAATCCTGCCCCTGAAACCCTAGTACTTTATTTGGAGAAACAAACACATACAAAAAAATAATTATAGCCTCTGAGAGAGAAAGTGCAATGGACTCTGGTTGCTGGCTGGGGAGAAGGGACAATGCAGTGTGGCAGGAGGGTGGAAGTTTCATGAATATGCCGAATTTCAACCTGGCCTTGAGGAATCCTGGGAGCTGACCTGGTGCTGATAGGAAGGGAAGGAGTCTGGTCATGTATTGAGAAAGGTCTATACAAGCCACTGTTTGCAAGATTAGTTAAGGATTCAGGCAGGTACTGTTTGTCTTACAACCTGTTTTGTTTTGTTTTTGACAATTTCCCAGATAACTTGACTAAGATAATGCTAGTGGCCCATAGAGGATTTTGGTAGTAATTAAAAAAAAAAAAAATCAAAACAAGTGCCACCTCTAGGGATTTGGCTTCTTTGGATCACAGGTCCGTTTTACCTCAGCAGGATCACAGTAGGCCTAAATGAAGAGATGTGACATCACTGTCTGTCTAGTCTCATTATCTTTGAAGGGGCTTGCCTTGCCTGAGTTAATTATGGCAGGGAAACACTGAATCTGAGAATACAGGCAGTGAAGTGAGGGGACTTAAGGGAAACGGCTTCCTGTGCTCTGAAATCACCAGCTCATCACAACCTGTCATGGAGGCCAGGGCCCAAAACTCAATTAGCAACCACGAACCCAAAACCTCAGAGACAGGTCTCAGGTACCCTGGACTCTTTTGAGCTCCTTCAGTGTCCTGCTTTCGTTTCTATCATATGGACTTAACTTCCTTCATCCAAGAGTCAGCTGTAATAATAAATGCACAGAAAGCTTGAAAAGTCCAATCTTACATTTTAATTTAAAGATTCCATAGCCTACTAAAATGACTCCTAAAGTACTCTGAAGAATAAAACCTTCCTTATCTAGAGTACAAAACATTAACAAAGGATTTCTTTTAGGAAGTAAGTGTATGTTTCTTTAACTACATTAATTTTGGGGAATCTCCACCTAGTCATATCTAGATAAGAACAATGTGAATAATCCCATGTTGGCTGGAAGTTTCTTTCTTTTTTTTTTTCAAGGCAATGAAACAAGTAGCTTCCTAAGAATAAATGTAATTTTGGAAATAAAATATGGACTAAAGTGCTCTTTTAACCTTTAGATCTTCAATGTCCTTCATATCTTGGTATCATCCTCAAAGTTTTATGGATATTTTTAATCAGAATCTGTTGAAAATAAGACTCCCAATAAAACACTAATGGAAACAGGAAAATAGAGAAGGACAAAAGGTGTCAAAGATGTTTTTATAAAAGGTTGGTGGGATTTATATGTCCCTGTTATCTGCCCTAGCCCATGGTCCTGATCTTAATTGTCCCAGTAAATCATTTACCTGTATGATTTGTCGTGTGAAATAATACTGAATCACTTATTAAAGACCCATTTTATGTCACATGCCTTAATATAATTTAAGTCTAATTTTCAGAAACATATTTATCACTGATAAAACTGACTCAGAGAGGTCAAGAGACTTACCTAAGTTTACAGATTCAAGTTAACACCGTGAGAGGATTTGAACACATGTAATCTGAATCCCAAACCAAGTGTCTTCCCCCTTTCTGCTAACTCCTACTTAGAAGACTTGTGATAGGAGAATGCAGAGTTTCTATTCCAGCTAAGTAGTTCTGGTCAGGTTGTCTGTTTTCTTTTTTTCCAATACACAATAAAGATACACATTTTTAAAAGAAACATTAAAATGCCATTTCTATCCTCTGGCTTTAAAAGGGAGTCTTAATATTATCTGCATTGTAGAAGAAGGAGGAACAATCTGCCTGAAAGTGTCTGAGTTGTAGGGAGGAATATCAAACTGGGGGAGAGGATTCTCTTGCAGAAGAAGTTTGGAACATGAAATCTAACTCAGAGACGTCTCTACTACAGTTGCTGTCCGATAAAAATACAATCCAAGCCACACACGCAAGCCACATGCTTAAATTTAAATATCCTAATAATCATGTTTAAAAATGTAAAAACAGAGAATTTAAATTTTAAGAAGACATTATGTATCTGAAGGAGTACCATTTTAAGATATAGTCAACACAAGACATTCACGATCTGTTTTATATATATATTTTTGTCTACAAAGCTTTTAAAACCTCTGCTGTGTACACTTGGAATACATCTTTATTTGGAAAGCTTTGTTTAAAGTGCTTGAAAATGACCTGTGGTCAAAGATGACCATACTGCACAGCAGAGTTCTAATAGCTTAAGAAAGAGATGGTGATCAAAAGGAGTCTGCATTAAAAATAACTCATTTCAGAATGAGGGGACTGATTATATATATATATATACACACACACACACATACACATATTGATATATATATCAACAACTGGAGGTAGGTAAGAGTTCCATTCACTGGCAATGAGATAAGACAAATTATAGGAGAATTGTGTGGAGTGAAATGAAGTAGGGAGAAAAACAAACACTTGGAGAGCAGGTATTTCTCATCCATTGTCTCTCACTCAACAGAAAGTTTCCATTCTCGCCACTGCATAAAGGAGACTGCTAATGCTGAGAAAAATGTAGTTACTTGCTCAAATTTCTGCTTTCTACTAGTCTATGAATCTCTGACTACCTGAAATCAATAGTTTGTATATTTTTTTCTCATTGCTTATATTAAAAAAAAAAAAAAACAAAAACAGAAAGAAAGAAAGAAACAAAGATGTAATCCGCCAGTTGACCTGAGTCTCTGTTGCCAGCAAGACCCAGACAGAGGGGATTTGCAAAGAGCAGGGTGGGAGGAGGCTAAAAATCTTGCCAAAGGCTGTGTTTCAAAGGCTGGGGCTCCAGTCCTTAAGCCTGGAAGGTGTTGGAGGCAGGGAACCAGGCCCACAGCAGCTGTTATACTAGACAGTTATTATTCTGGGGATACGGGCCTGCTGTTCTCTTGGCATGGTTAAAGACAAAAAGCTAAAGACTGGGTCTGACATGTAGACAGAGAGCATTGGTGGAAAAACTGGAGAAACTCCTCACATGAGGTTGGTTAAAAATCAGGGGAGCTTGTCCAACGACCTCCTCTGGATTTTCAGACACTAGGATAGACTCTTGTCTGACTTACACAAGTTCAGTATGCTTCTTAGCTTGCATTTTAAAATACAAAATAACAGTCATCCTTCAAACTGTCCACGTGAAATGCAGACTATCTTTATTTGGTGATGTACTCCACTTCGGTCATTGTGGTGAGAAGATTCTTTATCACATCGTTCTCATACAGTCAACTCTTTTAGGAGAACTTGGGAGATGGAGAAGGGGCATCAGATAGCTTTACTTTCATGAAAACTGATTTTCATGAAAGTCAAGTTATTTTCAGTTAAAGATCACTGCTGAGAGGAAAGAAAAACCAAATGAGTGGAAGAGTAATAAGGCTGTCTTTAAAAACGGGTTCATAATAAATTCTCATTTCTAGTTGAATAAGTAATTTATGCATAATTACTTAACCTATAGGATTGTGAATTAAAAAGTTGACTGCTGCTTCTATTGCTAAGTCGCTTCAGTTGTGTCCGACTCTGTGCGACCCCATAGACAGAAGCCCACCAGGCTCCCCCGTCCTTGGATTCTCCAGGCAAGAACACTGGAGTGGGTTGCCATTTCCTTCTCCAATGCACGAAAGTGAAAAGCGCAAAGTGAAAGTGAAGTCGTTCAGTCGTGTCCGACTCTTAGCCACCCCATGGACTGCAGCCTACCAGGCTCCTCTGTCCATGGGATTTTCCAGGCAAGAGTACTGGAGTTGGGTGCCATTTTGACTACATTTATTCAAAAGTTCCTTCAACAACTGTTGTTTGAGCATCTCAGTTCAGTTCAGTTGCTCAGTTGTGTCCAACTCTTTGTGAACTCGAACTGCAGCATGCCAGGCCTCCCTGTCCATCACCAACTCACGGTGTTTACCCAAACTCATGTCCATTGAGTCAGTGATGCCATCCAACCATCTCATCCTCTGTTGTCTCCTTCTCCTCCTGCCCTCAATCTTTCCCAGCATCAGGGTCTTTTCAAATGAGTCAGCTCTTCACATCAGGTGGCCAAAGTATTGAAGCTTCAGCTTCAACACTAGCCCTTCCAATGAACACCCAGGACTGATGATCTTTAGGATGGACTGGTTGGATCTCCTTGCAGTCCAAGGGACTCTCAAGAGTCTTCTCCAACACCACAGTTCAAAAGCATCAATTCTTCGGTGCTCAGATTTCTTTATAGTCCAACTCTCATGTCCATACATGACCACTGGGAAAACCATAGCCTTGACTAGACAGATCTTTGTTGACAAAGTAATGTCTCTTCTTTTTAATATGCTGTCTAGGTTGGTCATGACTTTCCTTCATCTACTCTGTGCTAAATGCTATTCTTGGCTCTGAGCATAGACTTGTGTGGCAAAGGCTGCTGGCTGATTCCTGAACCCATTTCCTCTTCTTGGGAACACATTCAGACTATATTTTCTAGACTTTGGAGTTAGGTTTGGATACGACTGAGTACTCACCAACAGAATGTAAGAGAAAATGTTACTTCTGCCCCTGCCATGTGTGATTCTCCGTGAGAATCTTTCACTGACTATAGTGACCTTGGGAACTATATGGAAGATGGTGGAACCACACTTAAGAAGGTGGCAGAATCACTGCTTAGAGAAGAACAGTAAGAAAACTGGTTTCAGAGTTGAGGTGAGCTAGAAATAAACTTGTTATAGCAGCTAGTGCTACCTTGGCTAATATTAGCATAAACAACAGACTTGCTCAATCCCCTCTTGATCTTATATCCCAATGAGAGACAGACAATAAGCAAGCATGCCACTAAATATAGACATCTGGTTGTATATGAAAATGTTAAGCCTAGTTATAGCAGAAATTCTCATAACTCAGGCGTACACTAGGTGCATGCGTGCTAAGTCGCTTCAGTCGTGTCCGACTCTTTGCAACTCTATGGACTGCAGCCCTCCAGGCTCCATGGGATTCTCCAGGCAAGAATACTGGAGTGGGTCATCATACCGTTCTCCAGGGCATCTCCCTAACCCAGAAATCGAACCTGGGTCTCCTGCATTGAAGGCAGATTATTTACTGTCTGAGTCACTAGGCAAGCCTTTTATCAGGTTCATGCTAAAAGATGAAAACTGCTGTTGCTACCAAAAAAAAAAAAATACATTTGACTTTGGAATGAGCAATCTCTCTCTTCATCCTATTGACCCCCACCTCTTCCCAACTTACACGTTTACCTCTTTTACCAAGCAAAGCCTGTTTTCTTAAACAGTGGTGGACTCTGTATGGTATAAATAAAGGTATATATGTGGGAAAAAAAATCACTTCATCCTAGAGATTTCAGTTTCTTGTTTTTCTTTCTGCATGTTAAGCCACTGGCTTAAAGCTCAACATTCAGAAAACTAAGATCATGGCATCTGGTCCCATCACTTCATGGGAAATAGATGGGGAAACAGTGTCAGACTTCATTTTTTTGGGCTCCAAAATCACTGCAGATGGTGACTGCAGCCATGAAATTAAAATATGCTTACTCCTTGGAAGGAAAGTTAGGAGCAACCTAGGTAGCATATTCAAAAGCAGAGACATTACTTTGCCAACAAAGGTCCGTCTAGTCAAGGCTATGGTTTTTCCAGTGGTCATGTATGGATGGGAGAGTTGGACTGTGAAGAAAGCTGAGCACTGAAGAATTGATGCTTTTGAACTGTGGTGTTGGAGAAGACTCTTGAGAGTCCCTTGGACTGCAAGGAGAGCCAACCAATCCAGCCTAAAGGAGATCAGTCCTGGGTGTTCTTTGGAAGGAATGATGGTAAAGCTGAAACTCCAGTAATTTGGCCACCTCATGCGAGGAGCTGACTCATTGGAAAAGACCCTGATGCTGGGAGGGATTGGGAGCAGGAGGAGAAGGGGATGACAGAGGATGAGATGGCTGGATGGCATCACCGACTCGATGGACATGAGTCTGAGTGAACTCCAGGAGTTGGTGATGGACAGGGAGGCCTGGCATGCTGCAATTCATGAGGTCATGGAGAGTTGGACACAACTGAGCGCCTGAACTGAATGAACTGAAGCCACTTGTAGAAAGATATAAATGCATCCTTTCTGTGGCAATAATGAAAGATTGGTTAGCTAGTTAAATTTCTTCCATAAACAAAACCAAATTCTGATTATATCACCTAGTAGTAGAGCAGCAGAAAGATGAAGAGGCAGTGGTGAGAGGTCTGAGATCCTGTCCTAATTATATGATGTGAGCTAAAGAAACTACTGCTGAGGTCTTAGTTTTCTCATGTACAAAACTGAAGACTTGGGTTATGACCTATATGATTCCACACACTTCTAACTTTTGAGCCTACACCCAAATCTTTCCTTTTTTTTTTTTTTTTTGCACAGAAAAATGATATATATGTGGCTGAAATGCAATGCTTGGAAGACATGCTGTCTGGTTTATGGATTCAAATGATGGGACTCAGCATATGAACTCAGAATTCTTGACTCTCCATTAGAGGCCTGATGCATTATCTACAAAAAGGAGGCTAAAGAGACATTGGAAAGTGCCTGGTGATTCAGAGATTCTGTGTGAATTATCCAAAATCTTCCCAGGACTTCTACTTCATTTGACCCTTGTCCCCTGTACTTCTGAAGTGTATGTATGTATAATATATATATTCTATATATACACATATATAATGTGTATATATAACTCTGAATTCCGAAAGCTCTGAGCCTCCTTTGTCCTTTGAAGCTTCAACTTTTCCAAATGTAACTGTATTGTTTCTAACAATTGGGTCTTTCTCCTCAGCTTCCCACCCCCTGCTCAGCTCCTGTCTTCCCTGCGTTCTGTCTTGCCCCTCTCAGCTGCCTGGCTCCTGCTGGCGTGTATTGTGATTTAAGGTACTCTGTGCTTTCCCTTCCTTACCACGGTGCCTTTGATTCAGATACAGACAGATACATTATTGATCAGATTTCAGCTGCTGTTCTTCGCTTGCTGGTGCTGCACTAGTAACTAATAAGCTAATAAGAGAAGCAGAGTGAGGAGAGTCTGCCTCCTTTCATAAAGCAAGTGGACGACAACGGCATAGCCTCCATTTTGGCATCTTTAAGAAATGCTACCTGCTTTCCTCCTGGTAGCCCTGGTTTGTTTGGTCAGGGCATGTCACTGAGCAGATGCTAGTGGTCCCCACGCCAGGTAGAGAAGCCCCACTTGCATGAAGACAAAATTTATGTAGATGGAGGACCATTCTTTGTTCTACAGTGGATACGTGGTTGGACTTCTTTTATTTATTTATTTTTAGTGGTTGAACTTCTTTCTAAGTGTTCCATGTAAATCCTAAGTAGCCATTTTTGAGCAAGATTCTTAATAAATCTGTTTATTTTTTGCCACCAGTTTAGGATTGGGTCTTCAGACTCTGAACCTACATCCTTGTCAAGAGGCAGAAATGCTGAGAATTCTCTCCTGAGACCTTTTCTCCAACATCTTATGAAGCATGGCTGAAAAAGCTACAAGAAAGATTTATTTTTCTTACCTAAAGTTTCCTTCTTCTTTACACATTTAAATGCTTTATTTCAAAATGTCAAATTTTTTAGTGCTTCCATCCTTTAATCTAACAATTCTACTATTGTAGTTATGCTTACAACAGTGTGTGTGTATGTGTATTTGTACAGATATATACATACAAATATGTAATAGCAAAACCTAGAAAAAAATTGGGGGCTACTTAAATAAATCATTGGTTATCAATAGGGATCCTTTGGTGGCTCAGATGGTAAAGAATTTGTCTGCGATGCAAGAGACCTGGGTTTGATCCTTGGGTCAGGAAGATGCCCTGGAGAAGGGAATGGCACCCACTCCAGTATTCTTGCCTGGAAGAACCCATAGACAGAGAAGCCTGGCAGGCTTCCATGGGGTCACAGAGTTGGATATGACTGAACAACTTACCCCCTAACAGAGTTGAACAATATGCAGCTATTTTAAAAATGAGATAGCTATATATGAGGATTTAAAAAAATCCATTCTACTACAAAATGGAAAACATACTTGTACAGGCTGAACTCTTTTGTTAAAATTTTTATCTACTGTGTATTATCTGTCTTTCTTTCCATCTGTTTGTCATTCATCCATCTAGATACGTCTGCTGGTTTATGTCTTAAACATTTTATATTTTACTGACAATGCAGATAAAACCTGTTAAGAGCAACTTTCACTAGGAAGAATGACTCCAGGAAAGGGAGATTCACATGTTACAGTTTACCTTTTTGAGGTTTCTGAACTTCTAACTTGGTGTGGATATTGGTTTTATTCTTTGAAAGATGTCATGCCAGCTGAGGTAAACTGGATTCTGATATTATGGAGGATTCTTCTTCTTTTTCTCCTTATATATTTCAAGCCTATATGTCTTGTTTTAAAATGCTCCCATATTAAGGCTTAATGGTTATAGAAAAATATGGTTCTGGTCACTTTCCTGAAAATGAATTTTGAAATACAAAGGGAGAAAGTCACAGGGGCTGTGAATGCCTGAGCAGTGAGAAGGCGCTGAGTGGGCAGAGGAAGGGCGAGCCGTGACACTGAGGGATGCGTCTCTGCGTGCACAGAGGGGAGGCGGGCGAGGGCCGGCAGTTAGGAAAATTGGATTCTAGCCCCGCTCTGCCATTTCCTGCCCTCTTACACATGTCACTTAACCTCTCCTAACCTCAGTTTCCTCATTTATAAAATAAGGGAATTGTGTTAGATGATTTCTGAGGTGCCTTCTAGCTCAGAAATCTATACAATTCTGTGAAACAGCAGCCTTTTTCCCACCACATAACTGGCAGGAGGTGGTCATGAAATAAAGTTCAGTATGTGATTTATCTTTCAATGTACATTTTCTCTGTCCTTCAGATGGAAGTAGTCAATAGGTCTTGTTTTTTCCCTCCTGTTACCCTGATAATAAGTGAGGATAAACTCCCTCTAATGGATGCCACAGAGACTTTAATATGCAGAGGAAAAACTGAGGTGGCCCAGAAATGCTCATTTGACAGAATACACTTCTAGTCAGAGACAGCAAAGGCAGGCACAATGAATGAATCGGCAGGTGGATCAGAGTGATTAGTTTCCGTAAAAAGAAAAAAAAGAAAACAATAATAAAAAAAAAAGAAAAAGAAAAAATATCGCTCATCATTTGCAATTTTGCAGTCTGTGGTGTTTTGTTTTTTGTCTGATTCTGTCCACCTGTCCTTTCTAAAGCATTGCAGCCTGACTTGTTTTCTACTCCAAACCTACAGAGACGAAAGAAGCCTGACCTGCTCTCTCCCATCCCGGCAGACTGTCAAGTTCCTTCAATTCTTTAAAGCCCTTGGCTTGGGATTATGGAAATAGTATAAACCAAAAGCTGGATAATCAAAATGTAATAATGTAAACTAGGAAGACCAATGTAATGTGAGAAATACATCTTGAGCCCCTATCATATATTTGGCATCATGCTAAGCACTCAATACACAAAGGTCAAGGCCCTACCTTGAAGAAGATAGGCGTCTAAAGGGGGAAGAATCTACATATTTGTAGCAACAGTACAAGTCCTACACTAGAAATATAGACCAGAGCTATGGAAATACACAGTAGGGGCCATTTAGCTTGGCAAAGAGTCATTAGAACTGGGTCTTTAAAGACAAATAACCAATATCCAGGATCTCCTTTTGCTAACAGTTTCTGGCCTACTATAGCAAGGAAAATATCTCCATTTCTCTGTATACAACTGCCCTAGAAGCGTGCATGTGTCTGAAGAGCAGGTCATCTGAAAGATGGATGAAGAAAGGCCCCAAAAGAGCAGAACTGATTTGAGGATGAGGAAGAGTAAACACTGGGAGCAAACCAGGAAGAGAATGGATTCTGTAAGGAAGTAATGGGGAGCCTGAATGGCAAAGGGAGGGAGGTGAAGCACTGTGAGGGCTGTACTCCTAAGACACTGTAGATTTCATCACACAATGGTCTTGTTTACCTTCTCTCTTCAGGGACTGTGTTTCACTGGGCATCCTATAGTAACCATAGATAGTAATAGTCAGAGTGCATCTCTTTTCATATAAGGTTCCCTGCCGTCATGAGTCATCATGAGCACAGGGAGTTTTATCCTGAAGCCTTTGGGAAAGTAGAACAATCCGGGCAGCACCTCTAAAGCACAGACACCCTGCTGGAGTGAAGATGAATGGAACCACAACCAGGAAGTATTTCACAACCAGGTGTGAAGAGGTGGAGAAAGGGAAGAAAATATTTCTATCCTGGAGTGATTTACACTAGATTTAGACTAAGACGCATAGCCAAGTGTAAGAATCAGCTGTAAGTCACTTGTGAAAGAACAACTACTATATTTTGCCCCCTGAGCAATGCATATGTTTAAGTCAAATCAGCAAATATTGTTTAATAATATCATTGTTCCCCAAATGTTGTCATCCCTTGTTTTATTTACTTTTCTTCTAGCAGAGTCAGGCTCAGAACTGCTGGTGTCACAGGATCAGGGAGAATAGGACCTGATATTAATGGCTGACTGATTCTGTTTTCTGTTGAGGAATATATTGAGTCTCACATCCCAGTAGCCTGAAATTGTTGAGGCTAGAGCTGTCCCTGGGCTTAAGAATGATGAGTTTCCATAAAGGTCCTATTCAAATGTCAGTGAATAGGGCAATACCTGATGCCATTAACATGTGAAGTCATTATGCAGAAAGAGTGATTTTGCTGTCTGCTTGTGGAGGAAAATCAAGGTAAGACAGTACTCCATTTTGATGCCTAATAAGATATCACAAAAGAAGAAGACATAATGACAGATGTTGTCCGTTTCATTATTTTCTTGTTTGGCTTCGGGTCTGAGAAATATTTACCAGCCATGAATTTTTCAGTGTTGTTGTTAGAATATCTGAAATTTTGCAAAATGGGGCTGTGTGTTTCAGGTGCTGGGGAACTGACAATATGTAGTTAAATGGATTGAGCTGCAGACTGCCCTAAATTCATATTATTAAAAGCCATATTATTATATGGTTTTAGCTTTATTGTATACATGTAATTAAGGACTTCAGGTAGACAATTTTTCCTTCAAATTGCCAAGTGGAATATTCAAAGTCCTTATTTGAGTTGTTTTGATACTATGAAAGCAAAATCAAAATAGAACTCTGAGCTCCTAATTCCCAGTCCAGTGTTTTCTATAGATTTCACTGTCTCTTAATTGGTAAAGAGAAGAATTATAGAGAACACTTCGTCACAAAAGTCACAATTCACAGAGAAATCAGAATTTTCAAAGCTAACTTACTGGCAAACCCATGCCTTTTCCTAGAATTCATCTCAGCCCTGGAACTGTCAGGTTCAGACATTGTGTGGTTTCATGCAGAGTGTATGATCAGCAGCTTGGCAGGCAAGCTAAGGCTGCTGGAGAACCCAAAGGAGCTTGATCATGCATATGTCCCAGAGGCAAGTCTAGAAATTAAGATGAATAAGAGAACTGTGGGTAGGAAACCTTCATGTAGTAGCTTTCTGTCTATAATAACCAACTTGATCCTTAACCTATGAGCAAGTATTCGAACAACCTACCTCCTCAATAGCATATAAAGACCTACAGAGATGAGTGATGAACATGTAGAAGAAAATCAGTGATCTGAGACTATTTTCTTGGTTAATTTTAGGTCCATCTCAGTAGTTCCACCCTTAATTAACCTGTCCTGATGACATGCTATTCTTGGCATCAGATGGTAAGCATTCTAAAAAAACCAGAAGGTAAATTATTTTTTCCTGATTCTTGACAACCTTCAGGATGACTTGGTATAGATCTATTATCATTTATCATCTTCCTGGCTTCAGGGAGGCACCTCACTGATGCTCAGTCATTATGTTATTCCTTATAAAACTGCTGAAAGTAAAGTCATAGCATTCAAAGTGCTTATTTTGCACAAAATGAATTAACACCTTTCACCTGAAGCCTGCCAACTTTTAATGTCTAATAGACTTAATGCTGTACTTCACCATATTCCTGAAAGTTATCAGTCAATATTGTTTGGACATATCAAATTACATATAAATGCACAGTAAGAGTTGGCTTTTTAAAATGGTTCTAATTCAACAACTTTTCCTAAGAATTAATTTCATTGCAGGCATTGAACTAGGTGCTATGGATGTACAGATGAATGTAATTTGATTTCTATCATCAAAAACTCTGAGAGTTTAGTGTAAGAGAGAGGCACATTAATACCAGATGTCAATATTGTCTGCTGAGTGCAAACACAGAGGCAAGCGTAGGGTACTGTGAGAGAACAAAAGAGGAGGAACTTGCTCGTCCCTGGAGATCAGTAACAGTGCCTGGAAGAAAAAGAAATGGCTGAGCTGAGCTTTCTTTAAAAAAGAATGAGGATTCTTAAAGAATTCTCTGGCCCAATAATCATTCCTTATTTGTTTGTATTGTTTGTATAATCTCAGCCAAAACACAGTCTTATTTGTAACTTCAATTGTAGAAACAAGAATTAGGAGCAAACAGGGCAGAGGCATTGTTAAGGTCAGTTCCATGTTGATGATTGATACATTCTTTTATCCCTTCCTGTATTTTCTTTTTTTCCATATAGAAAGTATTCTTAATGCAAAGCACCCCTGCCTTGTACTGTAAATGTTATTAATGTATTTATATTTAACTGAAAATATAATGGGAAATGAGTATTAGTGGTACTACTAACAAGTCTTACATAGAAAGTTTAATCTGGGAGAAAGGAGCAGACCTTTGTTTTCATGGCTACATTAATGGAAAAGCTTGTACAATGGGGAGGGAATGGTCTCCTGGAGAGAAAACAGCTGAACCATCATAAACCATCAAATTCTCAAATTCTGCCTTCTGAGAAGTGTCTATGACTATATGTCTGTTATCTTTGTATATTAATCTTCACTTTCAAATAGCTCTCTTAATTAGCATATTAGTGAAGAAAGAGTTTTTATTGAATAGAGTTACACTTATTTTCTCAGGGTTTTTTTTTTTTTTGGTGTGGTATGGAGGAGGATACTGATGATAGAATGATGTAAATTCAAAGGTTCTGACTGGAAAGGTATTCAGCCATGCAAATAATCATAGCTAGTGTGCAGGAGCACATGTTAGGGGGCAAGAGATCAGTCCCCAGCTCCATCCATGCTGCGCAGTGAGGACAGGCTTCCTAAGTTCTCCCACACATCCTGCTTCCTCTTCTGTAAAACACAGAGACCTAGGTATACTAGAGATTGGGCTTTCTTTGTCTATATTTATGGGGGAGTTGTTGAGTCATGTAATACTGTGTTATTGATCTACTAAAGAATAATCTACAGGAGAGTGAAAAATATCTAAAAATGAAAATGGACACTGATTGTCCATAAGTTGAGGAAAACCACTTTCTAATGAACTGCTTTACATGACACACGCCTTACCCAAAATTTGGTAGTACTAAAATCAAAGACAAAACCTACCCCCAACAGAGAGAGCAATAAGCAAGGGAGCCTTGCTAAATGTATTGCCACCTGCTAATACCCAGATAAAGATGTGTATTTAATTAGTCTTTGAATTTTCTATAAATGCTTGCCTTTATTTATTTCAGTTCAGTTCAGTCACTCAGTCGTGTCCGACTCTTTGCGATCCCATGAACCGCAACATGCCAGGTCCCCCTGTCCATCACCAACTCGTGGAGTTTACCCAAACTCATGTCCCTTGAGTCAGTGATGCCATCCAACCATCTCATCCTCCGTCATCCCCTTCTCCTCCCACCTTCAATCTTTCCTAGCATCAGGGTATTTTCAAATGAGTCAGCTCTTTGCATCAGGGGGCCAAAGTAATGGAGTTTCAGCTTCAACATCAGTCCTTCCAATGAACATCCAGGACTGATCTCCTTTAGGATGGACTGGTTGGATCTCTGTGCAGTCCAAGGGACTCTCAAGAGTCTTCTCCAACACCACAGTTCAAAAGCATCAATTCTTCGGAGCTCAGCTTTCTTCACAGTCCAACTCTCACATCCATACATGACCACTGGAAAAACCATAGCCTTGACTAGACAGACCTTTTTTCCCCTAACGATTGCATAGTATATGGACAATCTTAATTGGTACATGCTAATGCACCTTTTTTGGGCTCCAATATCACTGCAGATGGTGACTGCAGCCATGAAATTAAAAGACGCTTACTCCTTGGAAGAAAAGTTATGACCAACCTAGATAGCATATTCAAAAGCAGAGACATTACTTTGCCAACAAAGGTCCATCTAATCAAGGCTATGGTTTTTCCAGTGGTCATGTATGGATGTGAGAGTTGGACTGTGAAGAAAGCTGAGTGCCAAAGAATTGATGCTTTTGAACTGTGGTGTTGGAGAAGACTCTTGAGAGTCCCTTGGACTGCAAGGAGATCCAACCAGTCCATTCTGAAGATCAGCCCTGAGTGTTCATTGGAAGGACTGATGCTAAAGCTGAAACGCCAGTACTTTGGCCACCTGATGCGAAGAGTTGACTCATTGGAAAAGACTCTGATGCTGGGAGGGATTGGGGGCAGGAGGAGAAGGGGACGACAGAGGATGAGATGGCTGGATGGCATCACGGGCTCGATGGTCGTGAGTCTGAGTGAACTCCGGGAGTTGGTGATGGACAGGGAGGCCTGGCGTGCTGTGATTCATGGGATTGCAAAGGGTCAGACACGACTGAGTGACTGAACTGAACTGAACTGAATGCACCTTCATAAAGACCTCCTTTGGTAAAGCTCTTTAAACATGCTGATATAGCCTTGATGCTAATGTTTTATAGTGCTTCCGACTTTGAAAAACCAAATGAATACATAGGGCTTCGTTTCTTTTGGCCTATCAAACATTTACCAGCCAATGGTGGTTTTTAAATAGTGTTTTTTGTTTGTTTGTTTGTTTTGTTTTTAAGCAGGGAAGTTAAAGTTTACAAACTCGGCATTTATGGACTCAGACTAACAATATCTAAGATGCCTGATTCATTTCTCATGTAGAGTATATATCTGAGGGCTTCCAGGTTGGAAGGCTTTTTAAAAAATACATATGGAAACAAGAAATGCACATTGCCTCTTTCCTACATCCATGACCTAGAAAGATCAGATGCATAATGAAAAATGGATAATAATCTTTTGACAAGAATACAGATTTTTATGACTAAACAATAAATCTTCTATCACGTGGGTAGACCAGTCCCTGCTTCCAGCATCCAACTGACCCTGGGTGGAGGCAAGTGTGTTGGAAAAGTGATACAGAGCAGGCAGGGCTCTAGGGCTTGCCATCCCAAGCCAAAGCCTTGCCTATTCATACACAGGTGGGCTTTTTTTTTTTTTTTTAAGTTCAGAGTACTACTATTTTCCTAAACACTGAGATCTAATACTTAAAGGTGGGTTGTAGCAGGGTTGGAGGTGGGGTGGCAAGGGAAGTGTCTTTTTTTTCCCCTCTCTGACACAGTAATATCCTGAAGGAAAGCCTTTGGAGTCAGACAGACCTGGCTTCAAATTACAGTGTCCTTATTTTGATTTGGGATACCTATAAAATGAAATGACTAAATCTATCAAAGTACAAAATAAATCACACAGACGTTAAATGTATACACACACATATATGTATATAAACAAACACACACCCATGCGTGTGTGAATAAATGAGCTGCAAGAAGAGAAGGATGCTGTCCATGTAGCTATGCTACTATTGAGGGGGAAACTGAGGGCTAGAACCCACTAGCATTGCTGTTCAACGTCTCCCACAGCCATGCTACTAGTTTTACTCTAAACAACTGAGAACTCAATAAGAAGGAGAAAGACAAAAGAGATGAGAAATAGCTGTTGCTGTTTTGGGCTTGTATTAAACTTTACGTCTGAAGCCCAACATGCTGGAAGAAGGCTGTGTGGAAAGGCTGCAGGCAATGGAGAGGTTGCCAAAGGGATGAGCAAGGTGCCCGTGCGTTCAAGACAAACTGGGTTTTTACTGCAGCCCCCTCTGCTGACTCCCAGCACAGGAAGGCAGACTGCAGCCCCTGGCAGGCTCCCTTCCTGTAGAAAGGGCAGCCTCCGTCACACAAACCCGTTCATCTGCAGCTCTGGGGCCTGTCTGCATTCAGCTGGGGCCCTGACACCTTGCAGGTGTTACACTTACCCTCAGACTCTGTCTCTCTCACAGTCCACAGCCTCTGAGATTTCAAGGAGGCTTAGTGAACTCTCATTGAGCCAACTGGTCACCTTCATTTCAGCATGTGATGGCTCTAGGTAATGTCTGTCTCTCTTGAATGCACACACAGGTTCAGAGTTTAGTTTTCACTCAGACTTTACCACTTCATATTTACACTACCACAGTGAGGACATTTCACCCAAAATTAACACTGCAGAGTAGATACTAAAGAGAAGCAAGAAAAGGACAAAGAGCAGAAACCCCTCCGCACTTCCACTCACAGCCTTAACTCTGGGCCTGGTTGCCTGTTAGGATTGCATCCGAGCTCCTCTCCTTGGGTCCTCCTCAAGGCCAACATTGACAATGTTTAGTCTGGCTGGACAAGACATATGGCCAGACATCAACACACAGGACACATTCTGAAGAATACACCACGAATTCTATGTAATTTTAGACATTAGGCATTTCTATTACTTTCCCACTCAAGAAAAAGCATCATAACATAAAGTGAGCATGGTGTTATTATAAGGATTATTTTAAATCTTCTAATTTATGAAACATTTGTTTGCCAGCTTTTATACCTATCATTAGGTTGTATTAGTTGCAGACAACTTGAAACTCATCTTGACATATTCACTAAAAGTTATCATGAATGAACAAATCCCATCGTCATACTTGTCAAACAGGCTAATAGTATATATTTATGTTACTAAATGTGCAGAAATCCAGTGTCCCATTTTACTTATCATCACACTGTACACCTATCTGTGGTTTTGTTGCTTTCTAGCCCCTCGTTACTACAGAATACCAAGGAATGCAGACAGGAAACTATTTAATCTGAGCAACACCAAGATTTCCATGGCTTTCTGCCAGTTACCAAGTGAGGAAAAAAAACCAGACAACAAGTGATAAAAAGAGCTATTTATGCAGATAATTAATAAGTATATGTTAATGAACAGCTTTCTGTTTCTTTCACCAAAATATTCCTGCATTTCAAGTGCTTGGAAAAGAGTGAGTTTGAGATTTGCTCATAGCTTTAAACCACTTCTTGTGTAAATTTTAGGTATTCAGGGGAAAACTGAGTACACTCTTTCCATTGCTTTTCCATCCAAATTGAACTCTTCTAGTCTGAAAATACTGGGTTGCTAAGACAGGTTGAGGGCAATGCTTAATGGAGAGTCTAGGCTTATCTCTGAATTTACCGAATTTGCTCTCAGGCATCTCTTCGTCAATACAAGAAGTCAAGGACTAATCATAATCCCATCAAACAATCTCCAGGTCTTCTGCTGGTCCTCTGAGATAGCCTTGCATGTATTATGTATGGTACTCATCTGATATTAGCAGTTAACAATGTTAACTGTGGTGAGAATGATGATGGGAAGTAAAAATTAAAAATAGAATATAGCCTTACCAAATTAGAAGTTTAACAAGAAAAGATCTCTCCTCATTAAAATCTTTCCTGTCTCTTCTGAACCAATCTTTGTACCTCCTACTGTTATGCCCATTTGATTCTTCAAACTAAGATTTAAGCAAGAAGTTCTACCTTTGATTAAGGAGGTTCAATTATTTTATTAATGAAGTGACTAATTATGTCAAAACTCACATAACATACCTGCATTATTCTTCACTTAAATGAGATTGGGTTGAAGTAGCTCTTCCCTTGTGGAAAGTAGTTGATAGTTTCAACCATCTTTAACTAGTTAGGTAAACTCAGTTCAAAATTAGAGATTTATAATTCTGGACCAATTGAGGGACCACAGTGACATAGGATAAAGTCATTTCCAATGTAAAAGGATTAGCAAATTTTAATAAAATCAATTATAATATCTTTGACCAGTATTTAGGCTATGGAATTCTGCTTTATTGTGACTTTGAAAACCAGTTCTTACTTAAACAAGGTTTATTTGACAGTCTCCCTGGACAACAATAAACGGTTGATATTAACAATTATTAGTAACCAATAATCATTGTCTGATTTGATATCAAAGGGTAAACATGATACAAACAAGATAGGAAACAGTGTTTTTATAAATCTTGCTTGTTTTGTTTTGAAATGGAGATAAGCAAGTTGCGCCATGGTACTGAAATGCTTGACTCTGAAGAATAGCCTGGGTTCAAATTTTGTTTCTTCACCAGCCAGTTGGGACTACTAATCATACTAACCTCATCAAGATGGTATTACGATGAAAAGAGATAATATATGCAAAGCATTGAAGGCATCAAATAACTGAAAAGTTAACAAAACTTGTGTCTACATAAGGGACAGATATCCCTTGATATTAGAGATATTTTATCCCTTCCTTTTCCTGTGTTTCCTCTTGCTTTCAAGCAACATTATTATTATTTTTACTTACGACCTTTGAGCATTTAAAAAAATTTTTTTTTTAGCTGCACCACACAGTATGTGAAACCTTAGCTCCCTGGCTGTGTATTGAAGCCACACCCCCACATTCAATATGTGGAGTCTTAACCACTGGACCGCCAGGGAAATCCCCCTTTGAGCATTTTAAAGGCATGGCCTCTTCTTGAGAGCCAGAGTTAAAACTATAAAATATTTTAAACACTGATACTAAGAGAGCCAGGGGGAAAAAGGCAGGGAATGAGCAAAGCAGGTGTCTGAGGGGCTGCAGAACTGTTCAGAGTAGGCTGGAAGGAATTACAAGGCAGAATATTCTTAAAGGAAGGCCTTGGAGAAAGTATGTATAAGGATGTGTGTGTGTGTGTGTGTGTACATGGACCAGTGTAGAGCTCATCACTGTCTTCTGAGGTGCTTTCCTTAGCAAATGAGCTTAGCAATATTCCCCCTGAAATTGCTTGCTCTGGGGTGCTTAACAAATGGTTGGCCATTTAATGGCCCGAGGCAGAGCCAGGGAAGGTTAACGCTGTGACAAAATGGGCATTAACTATGATAACAACTGTTTTCATGGGGGATTATTGCCATTATAAACCTTACTCAACACCATAATGCTAGCAATAATTTTTCTTTTTCTTCCATTTTAAAATTAAGCCATGCACCAGGATGTATACGACACAGAAGAGACCTGAAAACTCAAAGTGTTAGACTTTTAATGTAATTCTTAGACCTTTTTATAATTCTCTGTTGTTGCAAAAACAACAACAACAACAACACTCAAATGCATATTCTAATGCTTGGATAGATTATATTACTCACAGAAGTGAGTAACAGTAACAGAAGTGTATTTAGGAAAAGAAATGGCAATTTATTAGACCCTATTGTGATAAAGACACATACTTCTCTCTCCCCAACCTGACCAAACTTCATTTTGACTGTATCTGATGTCCATGATTAGGGCCGCTACTTTGGCTTGGACAACAAAAGATAGCATGTATTTATAAGAAAAATTTCTGTCCAATTGCACATTGCCAGGTTGGGAAAGAAACAATCTGAAGATGTATGTAACCTGATCTCATTAGCACAGAACATGCATAATTTATCATAGAAGCATTTGGAAGATAAAATGCTTGTGTGATGTCAAATTATTATGTAGTACATCTGAAAGTAACATAATATATGTCAAATATATTTCAATAAAAACAAATTTAAATGTCTGTTTAGGAAGAATGAGATATTTATCTGGTAATCTTCAGTGGAACGCAAGTCAAGAACAGTACGCAGGAGGGTACATCATCTGAAGGAAAGAGCGGTTTGCTGGGATCAGGACAGTGGGACCCCTAGTGGTTGTGTTAGAGAGGGCTGGCCCTGGATGAGAGGCTCTGGATGGAGACTGCTCCTGAGCTAGTGTTTTCCCCCAAAAGAAGAAAGGGAGGGGCAGCATCCAGCACCTAACTTCCTGATTTGGTCCAGATCAGGACTGATACATAAACCTACTGCGAACTTGCTGAGTAAACATTTGCAACTGAGTCCCAGCATAACCAGTTCTCAAATGAGCTGATGCATTTCTGACTCCACTCACAGACTGAGTTTTTCCTTCTGTCAATTGAGTCCAAGCAGATTTGGCTTTCTCTTTTCCTTGTGTATCCTATTCATTTCTCAGATTCATTTTCTTATATTTTTGGCCTCCATTTCTACTGTTGATCCTCTTCGTTCTTAGTTTTGAATTACCTTTCTTGGCTATTCCCTTTTCCTCTCTATTTTTAGAAGTTACTTTCACACACACACACACACACACACTCTCTCTCTCTCTCTCTCTCTCTCCTCTCCCTCTCTCCCCCAGAACACAGAGATAAACTTTAGGATTCCTTTTCTTTTTGGACCACTCTGCTCCCAAATCCTTTGCTATACCAGCTGGCAGCAACTCCCTTCTGACTGGCAAGGATGTCTCATCACTCTCCACCAATTCTGGAAAACAGCCAAGAGGCTTTGCTTTAACTCCTTCTTTCTGCTTATACCTTTAGCCCAACTTTAATTCTCCAGTTTCAAATCACCAGCAGCAAGTTCTCTATATACTCCAAGATACGCAGTATCAGATTTAAGCCTCTTTCACATTATCCTGTTTTTGGAGTTTGAAACAGGATGGCCAAATACTTTTGATATAATTATATGTTATTGTATGTATGTATGTATAAATGTCCAATTTGATATAATTGTGTTTATTGTGTTTATATTTTCTCAGGTCATTAGGAAACAGTGACCATTTGGAATGTTTCTGATGAGTGGTCATGTAGCCTCTGCTTGATCACTTCCATTGAAAACAAATCCACTACCTTCTAAAACAACAAGCATCATTTTGTTCTTAGTTTGACTTATTAGAATATTCTTCTCTACTCTTTAGACAAAATTTGTTTCCTAAAAGCCATTTCCTGTGGACAATTGTTCTTCCACGTAAAGTGTATACTTTCACGTTGGGTAGAATTTTAACTGTTTCTAAATAGGTATCCACTCTGAGTTTTCTCTCTGCAAAATCCTTTTGTTCTCTTTAATATTCATCCTGAGGGAGATGCAGCACAATTTTGACCAGTCTCATTTGTCACCACCCTGACAAGAGCCATGGTACACACAGGTCCAGTCTAAGTCTTAAAGAACATGGTTCACACTTATCGAACAATTTAAAAGCTCAGATGCATGAGCGTATCTGGCTGATCCCATTATCCCCTCAAGCTGGCCTAACTGGAAATCAAAAAAACCAGGAGGAAATAAAATATATTTGCTTTAAATGCCTCAGTTCAGTTCAGTTCAGATCAGAAGCTCGGTCGTGTCCGAATCTTTGGACCTCATGAATCACATCATGCCAGGCCTCCCTGTCCATCACCAACTCCCGGAGTTTACTCAAATTCGTGTCCATCAAGTCGGTGATGCCATCCAGCCATCTCGTCCTCTGTTGCCCCCTTCTCCTCACGCCCCCAATCCCTCCCAGCATCAGAGTCTTTTCAAATGAGTCACCTCTTCGCATCAGGTGGCCAAAGTAGTGGAGTTTCAGCTTTACCATCATTCCTTCCAAAGAAATCCCAGGACTGATCTCCTTTAGGATGGACTGGTTGGACATCCTTGCAGTCCAATGGACTTTCAAGACTCTTCTCCAACATCACAGTTCAAAAGCATCAATTCTTCGGTGCTCAGCTTTCTTCACAGTCCAACTCTCACATTCATACATGACCACTGGAAAAACCATAGCCTTGACTAGATGGACCTTTGTTGGCAAAGTAATGTCTCTGCTTTTTAATATGCTATCTAGGTTGGTCATAACTTTCCTTCCAAGGAGTAGGCGTCTTTTAATTTCATGGCTGCAATTACCATCTGCAGTGACTTTGGAGCCCCCTGAAATAAAGTCTGACACTGTTTCCCCATCTATTTCCCATGAAGTGATGGGACCAGTAGCCATGATCTTCGTTTCCTGAATGTTGAACTTTAAGTCAACTTTTTTACTCTCCTCTTTCACTTTCATCAAGAGGCTTTTTTAGTTTCTCTTCACTTTCTGCCTTAAGGGTGGTGTCATCTGCATATCTGAGGCTATTGATATTTCTCCCTGCAATCTTGATTCCCACTTCTGCTTCTTCCAGCCCAGCGTTTCTCATGATATACTCTGCATAGAAGTTAAATAAGCAGGGTGACAATATACAGCCTTGACGTACTCCTTTTCCTATTTGGAACCAGTCTGTTGTTCCATGTCCAGTTCTAACTGTTGCTTCCTGACCTGCATACAGGTTTCTGAAGAGGCAGGTCAGATGGTCTAGTATTCCCATCTCTTTCCACAGTTTATTGTGATCCACACAGTCAAAGGCTTTGGAATAGTCAATCAAGCAGAAATAGATGTTTTTCTGGAACTCTCTTGCTTTTTCATTGATCCAGTGTATGTTGGCAATTTGATCTCTGGTTCCTCTGCTTTTTCTAAAATCAGCTTGAACACCTGGAAGTTCAAAGTTCAAGTATTGCTGAAGCCTAGCTTGGAGAATTTTGAGCATTACTTTACCAGCGTGTGAGAAGAGTGCAATTGTGTGGTAGTTTGAGCATTCTTTGGCATTGCCTTTCTTTGGGATTGGAATGAAAACTGACCTTTTCCAGTCCTGTGGCCACTGCTGAGTTTTCCAAATTTGCTGGCATATTGAGTGCAGCACTTTCACAGCGTCATCTTTCAGGATTTGAAACAGCTCAACTGGAATTCTATCACCTCCATGAGCTTTGTTTGTAGTGATGCTTTCTAAGGCCACTTGACTTCACATTCCAGGATGTCTGGCTCTAGGTGAGTGATCACACCATCATGATTATCTGGGTCATGAAGCACTTTATTTGTACAGTTCTCCTGTGTATTTTGCCACCTCTTCTTAATATCTTCTGCTTCTGTTATGTCCATACCATTTCTGTCCTTTATTGAGCCCGTCTTTGCACGAAATGTTCCCTTGGTATCTCTAATTTTCTTGAAGAGATCTCTAGTCTTTCCCATTCTATTGTTTTCCTCTGTTTCTTTTCACTAATCCCTGAGGAAGGCTTTCTTATCTCTCCTTGCTATTCTTTGGAACTCTGCATTCAGATGCTTATATCTTTCGTTTTCTCCTTTGCTTTTCACTTCTCTTCTTTTCACAGCTATTTGTAAGGCCTCCCCAGACAGCCATTTTGCTTTTTTGCATTTCTTTTCCATGCGGATGGTCTGGATCCCTGTCTCCTATACAATGTCACAAATCTCTGTCCATAGTTCATCGGGCACTCTATCAGAGCTAGTCCCTTAAATCTATTTCTCACTTCCACTGTATAATCATAAGGGATTTGATTTAGGTCATACCTGAATGGTCTAGTGGTTTTCCCTACTTTCTTTAATTTAAGTCTGAATTTGGCAATAAGGAGTTCATGATCTGAGCCACAGTCAGCTCCCAGTCTTGTTTTTGCTGACTGTATAGAGCTTCTCCATCTTTGGCTGCAAAGAATATAATCAATCTGATTTCAGTGTTGACCATCTGGTGATGTCCATGTGTAGAGTCTTCTCTTGTGTTGTTGGAAGAGGGTGTTTGCTATAACCAGTGCATTCTCTTGGCAAAACTCTATTAGCCTTTGCCCCGCTTCATGCTGTACTCCAAGGCCATATTTGCCAGTTACTCCAGGTGTTTCTTGACTTCCTAATTTTTCATTCTAGTCCCCTATAATGAAAAGGATATCTTTTTTGTGTGTTAGTTCTAAAAGGTCTTGCAGGTCTTCATAGAACTGTTCAACTTCAGCTTCTTCAGCATTACTGGTTGGGGCATAGACTTGGGTAACTGTGATATTGAATGGTTTGCCTTGGAAATGAATGAAGGGATGAAACCAAAGCAAAAACAATACCCAGTTGTGGATGTGACTGGTGATAGAAGCAAGGTCCAATGCTGTAAAGAGCAATATTGCATAAGAACCTGGAATGTCAGGTCCATGAATCAAGGCAAATTGGAAGTGGTCAAACAGGAGATGGCAAGAGTGAATGTTGACATTCTAGGAATCAGAGAACTGAATGGACTGGAATGGGTGAATTTAACTCAGATGATCATTTAAATGCCTAGGCAACTATAACAGTCATAACTTTTTATGGTTTTTCAGAGCTATATCTCCCATTGCTTTCCTGTATACAATCCAGATCTATTAAATGTATTGTATGCCTCCCACTTTATCCAAAACAGAAACCACCCAGCCCTGAGGGGAGCTTTCAGGATCTTTTTTTTTTTTTTTCATAGTGGCCAGAACCTGAGCCAGTCTGGCTACCGGCTCAGTCACACTGCAGCTTCCTTGAGTCTTGACAACCAGATAACACCAAGCCCCCTTAGGTTCATTCACCACCAAAGTCTGGAGTCTTAGGCATGTTAAGTCTGACGTTATACAACCCTTGAACCATTACAAAATTGAGGGAGATCACGTATAGCCAGTCTAGCTTGCAAATCTCATAGTATCAATAAAAGCTCACTGGTCTAAGAGCAGCCAGTAAAGAAAGCATTGCTTTGATGTTCTACTTGGCATGCTTATCAACCTTAACCTTTGTTATTTGACCAATTACAGAGGAAAAGATATTTGACTGAGTCTGAGAGGCTTAGAGTCTGAGAGGCTAATAGAGTTTTGCCAAGAGAATGCACTGGTCATAGCAAACACCCTCTTCCAACAACACAAGAGAAGACTCTACACATGGACATCACCAGATGGTCAACACCGAAATCAGACTGATTATATTCTTTGCAACCAAAGATGAAGAAGTTTGATATAGTCAGCAAAAACAAGACTAGGAATGGACTGTGGCTCAGATTGTGAATTCCTTATTGCCAAATTCAGCCTTAAATTGAAGAAAGAAGGGAAAATCACTAGACCATTCAGGTATGACCTAAATCAAATCCCTTATGATTATACAGTGGAAGTGAGAAATAGATTAAAGGGATTAGATCCGATAGACAGAGTGCCTGATGAACTATGGACGGAGGTTCATGACATTGTACAGGAGGCTGGGATCAAGACCATCCCCAAGAAAAAGAAATGCAAAAAAAGCAAAATGGCTATCTGAGGAGGCCTTACAAATAGCTGTGAAAAGAAGAGAAGTGAAAAGCAAAGAAGAAAAGGAAAGATATAAGCATCTGAATGCAGAGTTCCAAAGAATAGCAAGGAGAGATAAGAAAGCCTTCCTCAGGGATTAGTGAAAAGAAATAGAGGAAAACAATAGAATGGGAAAGACTAGAGATCTCTTCAAGAAAATTAGAGATACCAAGGGAACATTTCATGCAAAGATGGGGACAATAAAGAACAGAAATGGTATGCACTAACAGAAGCAGAAGATGTTAAGAAGAGGTGACAAGAATACACAGAACTACACGAAAATGATCTTCATGACCCAGATAATCATGATGGTGTGATCACTCATCTAGAGCCAGACATCCTGGAATGTGAAGTCAGGTGGGCCTTAGGAAGCATCACTACAAACAAAGTAGTGGAGATGATGGAATTCCAGTTGAGCTATTTCAAATCCTGAAAGATGATGCTGTGAAAGTGCTGCACTCAATATGCCAGCAAATTTGGAAAACACAGCACTGGAAAAGGTCAGTTTTCATTCCAATCCCAAAGAAAGGCAATGCCCATGAATGTTCAAACTACCGCACAATTGCAGTCATCTCACATGCTAGTAAAGTAATACTCAAAATTCTTCAAGTCAGGCTTCAACAGTACGTGAACTGTGAACTTCCAGATGTTCAAGCTGGATTTAGAAAAGGCAGAGAAACCAGAGATCCAATTGCCAACATCCACTGGATCATCGAAAAAGCTAGAGAATTCCAGGAAAGCATCTATTTCTGCTTGATTGACTATGCCAAAGCCTTTGACTGTGTGGATCACAACAAACTGTGGAAAATTCTTCAAGAGATAGAAATACCAGACCACCTGACCTACCTCTTGAGAAATCTGTATGCAGGTCAGGAAGCAACAGTATGTTGCCTGCAACAGAAATCTGTATGCAGGTCAGGAACAATGGGCATGGAACAACAGACTAGTTTCAAATAGGGAAACGAATATGTCAAGGCTGAATATTGTCACTCTGCTTATTTAACTTCTGTGCAGAGTACATCATAAGAAATGCTCGGCTGGATGAGGCTCAAGTTGGAATCAAGATTGCCAGGAGAAACATCAATAACCTCAGATATGCAGATGACACCATCCTTAGGGAAGAAAGCAAAGAACTAAAGGGCCTCTTGATGCAAGTAAAAGAGGAGTGTGAAAAAGTTGGCTTAAAGCTCAACATTCAGAAAACTAAGATCATGATATCCGATCCCATCACTTCATGGCAAATAGATGGGGAAACAGTGGAAACAGTGACAGAGTATTTTCCTGGGCTCCAAAATCACTGCAGATGGTGATTGCAGCCATGAAATTAAAAGACACTTGCTCCTTGGAAGGAAAGTCATGACCAACCTAAACAGCATATTAAAAAGCAGAGACCTTACTTTGCCCAAAAACGTCCATCTAGTCAAAGCTATGATTTTTCCAGTAGTCATGTATGGATGTGAGAGCTGGACTATAAAGAAAGCTGAGCACCAAAGAATTGATGCTTTTGAATTGCGGTGTTGGAGAAGACTCTTCGGAGTCCCTTGGACTTCAAGGAGATCCAACCAGTCCATCCTAAAGGAGATCAGTCCTGAGTGTTTATTGGAAGGACTGATGTTGAAGCTGAAACTCCAATACTTTGGCCACCTGATGCAAAGAACTGACTCATTGGAAAAGACCCTGAAGCTGGGAAAGATTGCAGGCTAGAGGAGAAGGGGACGACAGAGGCCGAGATGGTTGGATGGCATTACTGACTCAATGGACGTGAGTTTGATAAACTCTAGGAGTTGGTGATGGACAGGGAGGCCTGGCGTGCTGTAGTCCATGGGGGTAGCAAAGAGTCAAAGACAATTGAACTGAACTGAGAGGCTTAGAGACCTCTGCAGATGTGAGAGCATTCTACTTCTCCGTTCAACATTGCTCCTTTTATCTCCAGCAGCATCTTTTAAACGGTTATGTGTTTGGGCTTAGAATTTATTTTGCATTAATTGTGAAGACAAGAAGACTTCATCTTGGAGAAAAGAATGACTTTATCAAACCTAAAAGGATGCTATAAATCTCCCCAGGCCTCATGTTGATGCCCAGGGCACAACCCAAGGTCTGGCTGAGCTAGAATCTGGGAATTAGAGACACAGACCCATACATTAAATCAATGTCAATTCCATCTGAACACTGTATTTGAGGAAATTAATCAATTTCTTTCTTTTTCCTTCTCTCTGTGTGTATATGTGTGTGGGTATGCGTGTGCTATGAGATAGGTTGCCAAACAGAAGCAAATGGGTGACAGACAAATTGCTATGTATATCACTGCCCTTTGAAATGATTTAGCTGTGGCTGGCATTTGTACAATATGCAGAGTGGAAATTCATATACTATCCAATGTGTCAAACCTCTGCTCACTCATATTCTGAGCTTCAGCTTCCTCCAGCTACTGTTTCACCATTCCCGAGTGCGTTCCTGCATCTACTTTTCTGTACCTGTAACCAGAATACATTTGCACTGCTCCTAATTTCTTAACCACACTGTGTCCTGTCTGTTAACTTCATTGTTTAGATATTAAAGGGCAAGTAAGATTTATCGTTTCATGTCCGTAGCATTGCTTAGTAGTAGCTGCCTGGAACACAGTTTGGGGAAAAGTGAGAAGGCCATGTTGGATCCCCTGTGACTGAAAACTCCTGCAGTGGGTACATGGGTAGCATGTGGGCCACTCTTTGATAGTTTCTAATTCAACAATCTAAGACAAACGGGCAGCTGAAGTGTATCCTGACAAGGTATTCGTGTGCAAGAATCATTGTATCCCCATTGGCTGCCTATATGGTAAATCCATCATCAATAATGGACACTACAGCTGTCATTTACTGAGCAAGACCAAGGTGCCAGCCACTATGCTTGGTGGCTTGCATGTATTATCTCAAATCTCTTCATCAACTCTACAAAGCAGGTGTTATTGTTTACATTTTGCAGATGACAAAAGAAGACTCAACAGGTTTCCAAAGCCACATAAATCAGTGAGGAGCAGAGGCACAAGTCAAAATGGCTCATCATGTGCCAAAATGTAACAAGAGAACAAACGGAAATCCTAAGCATCCATGGCCCCTTTGCATCCCTGGAGAGTCTCTATTTTCTAAGAGACAAGAAGGAGCCAAGTGAAGGGACTTGGGCTCAAAATATGACGTAAGATCCAAAATGGTTGAGAGTTATATATAAATGTTAAATTAATCTTAAATCAAAATGTTTTCAAAGGTTAGAATTATGATTTATGAACTAGGATGAGATGAGTAAAAATAGGCATCACTTCCTTTTAATTTTAAACTGTGATTCATAAGATAAGAGTACTGATGCCTACAACCTAGATGATAAATTCCATGAGGTCCAGGGTCCATATTCTCAATTTTTCTTCCAACTTGCCACAGTTAAAAACAAACACAATTCCTTAAGAGTCCCCACAAATGCTTGTTATCTAAGTGTGCATTTTCCTTAAACCAAAAAAAAAAGGGGGAAGAAGGAAAAATATACAGGATGCTTATTTTTCTTAATTCTTTGTAAATCATGGAAAGTAAAGTGGATGGTTTATAATCAAGATGACAAAGAAAAGAACTTCCAAATTCTTAACCATTAAATGATCCAAGTGTGTGGATAAATTCCTATCCTGTGATAAAGAAGGGGCTTCCTTGGTGGCTCTATGGTAAAGAATTTGTTTGCTCTTGCAGGAGACATGGGTTCGATCTCTGGGTCAGGAAAATCCCTTAGAGAAGGAAATGGCAACCCAATCCAGTATTCTTGCCTGGGAGATCCCTTGGACAGAGAAGTCAGGTGGGCTATAGTTCCTGGGGTCACAGAAGAGTCAGACATGACTTAGTTACTAAATAACAATAATAAAGAAGAGATTCTTAGGAACCGAATGTCAGTCTTAAAAATACAGCTGAGCATGCACACACTTACACACACACACACACAATACAGCCTAGTTTAAGGTGGGCAGAGAGTTAGAAATTCTATGGCCAGAGCCATAACATTATTTTACTTCACACTCATGAGATGAAAACAAAGAACTGCAAGCTAAGAGTTAAATAATTCAAGCAGAAATAGCAAAGTTATCCTACAAGTGGTGGGGACAATGTAATGCCGCATCATCTCATTTTAGTAGCTGAAGCAATTATTTATGTGAAATAACCACAAAGCGATTATTGCCAACATAATGATTAAGGTTTATGGTGCAATGTAGAAGGCCAAACTTGTTATATAAATGGTAAACCTCAATAACTCAGTTTTTTAATAACAGTTTGAGATTTAATCAACACAAAGTAATTGCATTAAATCTGAATTAAATTCACACTGGAGACATGATAATATCAAGCAGAACATCACATTCCCTTTTCTCATATTGAGAATAGATCCCATGATCATGTGAATCAATGCAGTTCAGTTCAAGTTCACTGAAGAAACAGTTTTCTACTAGAGACCATGGGTAGTATATTTCTGGCAATGTTCACACATGGATCTTGCTAGTAAGTCAGATATATATCTTGGAAATTTACTAAAGTTTCCCCATACTTAAAAAATATATTTATTTTAATTGGAGGATAATCACAACGCTGTGATGTTTCTTGCCATACATCAACGTGAATCAGCCACAGGCTTACATGTGCCCCTTCCCTCCCAAACCCTCCCCGCCTTATACAGAGTGAAGTAGGTCAGAAAGAGAAAGACAAATATTGCATATTAATGGACATATATGGAATCTATAAAGATTGTAACCATGATCCTACATGCAGGGCAGCAAAGGAGACTCGGACATAAAGAACAGACTTTTGGACTCAGTGGGAGAAGGCGAGGGTGGTATGATTTGGGAGAATAGCATCGAAACATATACATTACCACATGTAAAACAGCCAGTGGGGTTTGATTTTTGATGCAGGGAAGCCAAAGTCGGTTCTCTATACTTTTTATTCAAACTATATTAAAATTGCTTTTAGCATTCGCAGGTATTATTTTACTGCTCTAGGCCACTGCATCTCAAATTTTAGCAATGCAGAACACCTATGACATAAGAGAAATGCACTGTTCCCCTAGGTCTGGGTCCACAATCCACCAAAACTAAATTTTCTTTAACATACAATATTTTATCTTTAAAATTACTGTAAAGTTTGCATTATCTTCCAGGATATATTTGACTTTGACTTTGTTCTTATGTCAAGCTGCTGCTACTGCTAAGTCGCTTCAGTCATGTCCAACTCTGTGCGACCCCATAGACGGCAGCCCACCAAGCTTCCCCATCCCTGGGATTCTCCAGGCAAGAACCTGGAGTGGGTTGCCATTTCCTTCTCCAATGCATGAAAGTGAAAAGTGAGAGTGAAGCCACTCAGTCAAGAACATTTTAAATTGCTATCAAAGAGAAAACAAACAAACAAACAAACAAACAACTGTGTAATGTTTGACCTTAAATTCTGCAAATCTCCAGTTTGAGAGGCCCAGCTTCAGATCTTTTGTTTAAGTACAAACAGGATAAAATAAATATTTACACAATGGGCCATAATAAACTCATTTTACTGGTCTTCCTGAGTTGCCAAATTTGAAAGGTCAATAATCTTCTTGAAGTTTCTAACAAAGGTTAAAATATACCTTAGCAGTTTCTATTTCCTCAAGGATAGATTATATCAACATTTAATAAAAGTGTCCTTGAATCCTGAAGAAACCATAATTAAAAAACAAATTGAAAATGACATATGTACCCCAATGTTAATTGCAGCACTATTCACAATAGCTAGGATGTGGAAGCAACCTAGATATCCATCAACAGACAAATGGTTAAAGAAGTCGTGGTACATATACAGAACCGAATATTACTTAGCCATAAAAAGGAACACATTTAAATCAGTTCTAATGAGGTAGATGAACCTAGAACCTATTATACAGAATGAAGTAAGTCAGCAAAAGCAAGACAAATATCATATATTAATTTATATATATGGAATCTAGAAAGATGGTACTGATGCACCTATTTGCCAAGCAGCAATGGAGACACAGACATAGTGGACAGACTTGTAGACACAGCGGGGGAAGGAGAGGGTGAGACAAACAGAGTAGCACTAACACACAGACATTCAGCTCAGTTCAGTCGCTCAGTCGTGTCTGACTCTTTGCAACCCCATGAACCACAACACGCCAGGCTTCCCTGTCCATCACCAACTCCCGGAGTTCACCCAAACTCATGTCCATCAAGTCAGTAATGCTATCCAGCCATCTCATCCTCTGTTTTCCCCTTCTCCTCCCACCCTCAATCTTTCCCAGCATCAGGGTCTTTTCCAGTGAGTCAGTTCTTTGCATCAAGTGGCCAAAGTATTGGAGTTTCAGCTTCAACATCAGTTCTACCAATGAACACCCAGGACCGATCTCCTTCAGAATGGACTGGTTGGATCTCCATGCAGTCCAAGGGACTCTCAAGAGTCTTCTCCAACATCACAGTTCAAAAGCATCAATTGTTTGGTCCTCAGCTTTCTTTATAGTCCAACTCTCACATCCATACATGGCTATTGGAAAAACCATAGCTTTGACTAGATGGACCTTTGTTGACAAAGTAACATCTCTGCTTTTTAATGTGCTGTCTAGGTTGGTCCTAACTTTCCTTCCAAGGAGTAAGCGTATTTTAATTTCATGGCTTCAGTCACCACCTTCAGTGATTTTGGAGCCCCCCAAAAATAAAGTCGGCCATTGTTTCCACTGTTTCCATTGCCTTAGGTAAAATAGATAGTCAGTGGGATGATTAAGGGAGATGAGACCTGATGCTCTATGACAACCTACAGGGGTGGGATGGGACCTATGACTGATTCATGTTGATGTATGGCAGAAACCAACATAATGTTGTAAAGCAATTGCCCTCCAATTAAAAATAAATAAAAGTTTAAAATGCATGCTTGAACGTGCTATTTTTTTGTTTTGTTTTGTTTTTACCACTTTGGCATGTCAGTGAATCTAGATGTTTATTCTTCCTATCTGAAGTAGTATCCCTAACTTAGGAAAAAACTTCCTGAAGATTTTCAGTTGAATTATAGTCTTGTAAGATGACCTACCCATAAGAATAGGATTTCATAGTCAAATAAGTTTGGGAAACTAAGCACATGCTTTTTTCTAGCTTTATAATAAATACTGAAAAATAGAACTTACTGAGAAGTCTTGTAGTAAGTCTCATAATGCTCAATTCTTATCTTCACAAATTAGTTATTAACCACTGGTATAACTAGTGCTTTACAGAACACACTTTCTAAGAAATATATACTATTGATCTCATTTGCTTATATTACAATCCATCTCAGTATTTGCTTTTCTAAACTGAAAAAAACAATATCTATTTTCATTTAGCTTGTTGCTTCACTTTTCTGTTAAATTTGAAAGAAAGTGAAAGTGAAGTCGCTCAATTTTGTCCGACTCTTTGTGACCCCACGGACTGTAGCCTACTAGCTTCTCAGTCCATGGAATTTTCCAGGCAAGAGTACGGGAGTGGGTTGCCATTTCCTTCTCCAGGGGATCTTCCCGACCCAGGGATCAAAGCCGGGTCTCCTGCATTGCAAGCAGACGCTTTACTGTCTGAGCCACAAGGGAAGCCCTCTGTTAAATTTAGAACTGCTAAATCTCTGTAGGTCAATAACGTGCATTTTGTGTTTTGGTAATAAAATCTGCATAGAGGCATTTCTGTTTCGTTTGTTATAACTTTTCCAATGATGCCCATCCATATGTCTCTCTTAGCTATAGAAAAATATTGGGTTTATACTATTGACTTCTAATTACTTTCAAGTTCCTCCTGTTTCAATAGTGGATGTTTAAAGACTCATCATGTTTACTATTGCTTCACATTTATATTTTTCTTTGTATCCATTATCATGAGTAGACCACTTTGGTGCCCACCAGCTACTTTTAAGTTCATGCACATGTATTTCTGAAATCATTCTAAAAATCTGTATCAATCAACTTAGACATTTTCATTCACTCTTTATAATAACAACTTATTTGGAAATTTTGCATTTGCTCCTATCAAGTCACTGAATGCATCAGTAATCCTTTTATTTCCCTTTCCCAAAGATGTATCTATTCATTTTACCCCTTATTTCCTCTCTCTCATCTTGATCCTCTCCAAGATAAAACAGTAAAATAGCAAATAACATTTGGTTAACCTATTACACTTTACAAAGATATTTACAGCATGTTATGTCATATGATTTGGACACTGAATACTAAAAGAGCCACAGGGAAGGAGAGTGGGAAATGGCATAACCCAGTGGGAAAATTGCATTGGAAAGGAATAGGAACCCACAGAGAATATCCAAATAAAACAAACTGGAACATGAAATGGAAACCTGAGGGAAATGGAGTGGAAGATGGCAGAGGGCAATGATACATTTCAAAACAAATAGACTCTAAGAGAGTTTATGGGGGAAAAAAAGTCATAGTGAGAGTGTATCGAACAGAGAGATGCCTAGGGGAGTTGATTGTTAACCCTCAAATGTAGCAAATGACAGGAAAATGCAATCCAGTAGTCTGGGGAAGGCTGAAAGAAGAAAGGAAATTGCAATATAGGAAGTCTCATTTCACAACTCAGCAACAGTTTCATTAATTTTCTATATATCCTGTCTAATAAAAATAATTCAACATGAACTGAGGATAAATAAACAGTTGTAAAATAAATTTCCTGGAAATTATTTACCCAGTTTAAGTTGGTTTTGTTGTTGTTGTTGTTGTTTTTATGAAGCTATTTTATTGGGTATATAGGTGGAGTGGCACAGAAGGGGACACTCAACTCAATGATGTGAGACTTAGGAGACTCATGTTTAAAATAGATGCTTCTAGAGGGCAATGGTAATGTCGGTGCTCCATGTGATGTTTTCTGAGTGCCTAATATATAATATAAATTCAGTAAATATTCAATATTGAAGAAAATGATGATGAAGACCTTGCTTCTCCCTGTAATGTGTTCTATAACCAAGTCAATCTGCCTCATGGTTTTGTTACAAGGATTTATAACTCACTTAGAATTCCATACAAGATGAAAGGTGCCATAATAGAAGGCATAACGGGAAACAAAAGCGTGAGCAGCATGAAGACTGAGATCTGGAAATAGGGGGGAAGGGTGGCAGAGTTCTAAAGGACAGAGGAAGCAGGCAAATCCAGCTTCACATACAGATGAAGTGTGAGCAGGTGGGGTGCACTGCTTGGCAAGATAGGTGAAAAGGTAGAAGGCAGCTCAAATAATAATAGTAATGAGGATAACAACAGCAGCACTAGCCGTTTTTATTGTGTCTACCCTGTTCTAGGCACTATACTAGCTACATACATGTTCTTATTTACTCCTCACATCATCCTGTGGTTAAATGCCATTTAAGTAGGTATTATTATTCCTCAACATTCAGAAAACTAAGATTATGGCATCCAGTCCCATCACTTCATGCCAAATAGATGGGGAAACAGTGGAAACAGTGGCTGACTTTGTTTTTCTGGGCTCCAAATTCACTGCAGATGGTGATTGCAGCCATGAAATTCAAAGATGCTTACTCCTTGGAAGGAAAGTTAGGACTAACGCAGATAAAATATTAAAAAGCAGAGATATTACTTTGTCAACAAAGGTCCGTCTAGTCAAGGCTATGGTTTTTCCGGTGGTCATATATGGATGTGACAGTTGGACTATAAAGAAAGCTGAGTGCAGAAGAATTGACGCTTTTGAACTGTGGCATTGGAGAAGACTCTTGAGAGTCCCTTGGACTGCAAGGAGATCCAATCAGTGCATCCTAAAGGAGATCAGTCCTGGGTGTTCATTGGAAGGACTGATTTTGAAGCTGAAACTCCAATACTTTGGCCACCTGACGTGAAGAGCTGACTCATTTGAAAAGACCCTGATGCTGGGAAAGATTGTGGGCAGGAGAAGGGGACGACAGAGGATGAGATGGTTGGACGGCATGACCGACTCAATGGACATGGGTTTGGGTGAACTCTGGGAGTTGGTGATGGACAGGGAGGCTTGGTGTGCTGCGGTTCATGGAGTCGCAGAGTCGAACATGACTGAGCAACTGAACTGAACTGATAATTCCCATTTTGCAGATAAAGAATCTGAGGCTCAAAGAAGTTAAATAAGTTCCCCACAATTGCACAGCTAGTAAGTATTTCCAAATCCAATTCTGCCCGCTTGGTTAAAACCCTTTCCCCTTTCCCATCTAACAACCTACATCATGCAATCTCAATATGAAGCTCTTTTATATTATAGTTCTAAAGGATTTGGATAAAGCTGAAGTGCGGACATAATCCTTGTTGAAAACAGGAAAGAATCCCTGGAAGAACTGGAATGTTATCTCAGGGAAAGGAACATTATTATGTAGCTATTCTTGACTGGGCTTCCAGGTGGCACTAGTGGTAAAAAACAACAATAACAAAACCCTGCCTGCCCCTGAAAGTAGATGTAGGAGACCGGGGCTAGATTCCTGGGTCAGGAAGATCCCCTGGAGGAGGGCATGGCAACCCACCCCAGTATTCTTGCCTGGAGAATCCCATGGACAGAGGAGCCTGGAGGGCTACAGTCCATGGGGTCGCATAGAACTGTACACGAATGAAGAGACTTAGTACTCACTCACTGTATTCTCAATTTAAGAGGCCCAGATGTGAAATTAGGTAAATCTGACTCAATGCATGATCTTGAGGAAGGCTTCAACTTTCAAATCCTTTGTTTTTACACCACCATAATGGAGTTAATAATATTGGGGGTAATTTCACACCTTCAGAACTGGGATAGTGAAGAAAGCAAACTCATTGAATCCCTAGTCTTCAAGACTTCTCCTACTCCTCCGGCATCCATCCAAGTTGATGGCAAATCCATTGTCCTACCCCTCAGGTCAAACACTGTGCTTTCTCCCCTGGTTTCTCTCACTCACACACCACATTCATTCTGCCATGAGACTGTCCAACCAACCTAAAGAGAGCTCCACACACTGATTATTTCTCACCACCGCAATGCCACCCTTATCAGGGTCAGCATCTGCCCTAGTCTGCAATACTGCAGTAGTAGGGCCTGTTTCCTGCTTCCTTCATGTTTTTTTACTGTATCTTCTTCTCATAGCAACCAAAGTGATCATTTAAGGATGTAGGTTGGAGCTTGTCATTTTTTCTGCTCAAGATTACGATGGTCTCACAAAGAGAAGAACCTCAAGTCTTTAAGTGCTCTAGGGTTCCTTTCCATCCAGACTGCTGTTACCTCTCTGGCTTTGTCGCTCCCTTAATCAGACTTCAACAGCCACACTAGCCTCCTCTCTGATTTTCACACATACCAGGCACACACCTGCCTGAGTTCTTTTGAACCTGATATTTCAACCCCTAAGCATCTGAATAGCTTATTTTCAAGTCTTTTACTCAACTGTCAGGAAGGGGTCTAAAATGTCAGCCAGCATATCTGAAAAATTTCCCACACCTGATTATTTCTATGATCTTCCCCTCTGTATGCTTCTTTCCCCCTCATTACTCCTAATACATGATAGAGTTTATTTTGTTGCTGTTTTGTTTTCTGCTTTTCTTTTCTAAAATGTGAGTTCTTTAAGCGCTTGCTTTTCTCTGCTTCCATCACTGCCTTTTCTTTTGCATTTATAAAATGCAATGTGTTTCAGCAATAAATGAGTGAAATAATTTTGACCCCAAGGTTTCTTTATCACTCTCTTCAACTTTCTCATATTTTGTGTTGATATTATTCTCTGTATGTCTGCTCCCAAAAGAGATTTGTTATATGTGGATACCCATATGCACATGTATATATTAAATTTTGGACTATAAAGAAAACTGAGCATCAAAGAATTGGTGCTTTTGAACTGTGGTGTTGGAGAAGACTCATGAGAGTCCCTTGGACTACAACGAGATACAACCAGTCAATCCTAAAGGAAATCAGTCCTGAATATTCATTGGAAGGACTGATGCTGAAGCTGAAACTCCAATATGGTGGCCACCTGATGCAAAGAACTGACTCACTGGAAAAGACGCTGGTGCTGGGAAAGATTGAAGGCAGGAGGAGAAGGGGATGACAGAGGATGAGATGGTTGGATGGCATCATTGACTCAATGGACATGAGTTTGAGTAAACTTGAGGAGCTGGTACTGGACAGGGAAGCCTGACGTACTGCAGTCCATGGGGTTGCAAAGATTCAGATATGACTGAGCAACTGAACTTAACTGATATTAAGTTTTAAGGTTTTCATGCCTGGACCTGTGTCCCATATGTATTGCCTTCTCTGATAGTGCTAAGGATAATCATTCTAAGCGCATATAAATACTTTAGAAAATGCTTATAATTGATGTTGATGAATCAACTACAAGCAAACTTTTTGATTATGTGATGTATATTTCCATTTGCCGTACAGAAAAATGAATAGGGTAAAAACTATAAACACATTTTCCCATTAGTCACTGTGAATAAACCTTCAAATATGCCTCCATCTTTCTTCTATCTTCCCTTTTGTTCCATTTGCTTTTTTTGTTATGAAACAAGTATTTATAGCCAAGGCAGGGCTGAGTAAGATGCAGTGATTATGGCTGATTTTATCACAGCTGTATTACTTAGCTGCAAGGTGAAGCGCCGTGGTAAAATGGATCATGAATCCCTGAAATTGACTATCCGTCACCTTTATAATCCTGATGGAAAGGCAGGTCAGATCAGGCCTGACAACTTCCCATGCAAACAAGAGCACCAAAGCAATGTTCCTGACTCAATTTGTCTGGGAAAGTAACTACTGAACAATAAGATAAAGATGGAAAAGGAGCCACAGTGAGAAGACAGAGTATTGTGTAGAGCTTTATCCTAATATACAGACTGTATGCAAATGATCTGAGCGGTAGAAGAGTAGACAACACAGGTATTTAAGACACACATGTTGACAATTGCCTCAGATATTATCAATTAACTCCTACAGTTGCAATTCTTGCCCTTAATTCAGAATTCTCCGTTTCTTTGAGTTGAATATATCTTGGATGTTTCCCCTAACAAATAAAGCAGGAGCCTAATAAATATTTGTTAAATAAATGCACGACTGAATAAATCAATGGATGGATATTTAATAGTCATCTAGACTTTGTTTTGTCTTTACAGAGATATGGAGTTCATCACCTCATAAGAAAACCCATTTCATTATTGAAGAATTTTTTAAAAATTTTAGCACTTTCTTCTTGTAATGAATCCAAATCTTCTTTACTGCAACTTCTATTAGGAATCATCTGACTAGGAGTCAATAGTTTTGATTTGATTATCTCTTCTGTATACCAACTTACTGAATTTTTTAGGTTGGCATTTTCTGGTAGATTTTAAATTATTTCTGCACTTCATAGGATGCATCATTCAAAAGCGTGGGAGAAATACCACTAGGGTAACTCAGGTCCTTCTACTTTCTGACTGGAATGACCCCTAGTGACGGAGGAGCTCTCCAGACCACCTAAATAAGAAACTGTGTATGTTTTTCCTTCAGTTGTGTGGCACCACCTTCTTCCTCTCTTCTCAGCTATCTATGAGATGTACTACAGTTCTACCTAAATGGTCTCTGGATTTCAGTTCATCACTGAGTGGCAGATAAGCATTTCAGCACTGAACAGTCTATCTCAAAAGCCCTAATCATTGCACATGTATTTCTGCATTTTCTGTCTTTCTCTTGGACATTTTGGAGAGATTAATCCTTATAATTCAAGCTTTATTTGTACTTATCTGCTGTTCTAAATCCAAGATACCCCTCTGATGGGAATGCATGGGCTTTCTGAGACAATAAAAATGCTGTAGGGCTCAATCTCATCACATTTGTGAAGTACTGCAAGTCTGGCTCCATTTCTTCATAACGAAAAATAGAGAACTCCATTATGTGACAGGGCTACCAATTACTTAGAGTATCATCTGTTTAAATAATGATGCAATAATAAACCCCATTAGCCCAAATGTGCCTTTCATTTCTTTCTTCTTCATGAGAAGATGGTTTGGTTGTGTTCTCTATTGTGTGTCTGTGCGTGTGTGTGGTGTGTACACGTGTAAGCTTAGCTGTCTTTGCTATTCATTTGTTACTTGCTAATGAAACCTCTGCATCACTAACAAAGCAGAAAATAAAAAAGGTAAATAGCACTTCCCAGAAACAATTTGTTTCCTGTTATATGTGCTCTTGTTAAACACCATCTGAGGGGACATTTTGCCGAGCAAGGAAAAGGAAAAAGCTGTTAACACAATTAGCTGAGTCAGAAAGAAATAATAATTATAGTCACAATGCAGTCAAATAGATATTGTGACACACACACTGTGGACTAGTAAAGAAATGGAGCATTGTATTCAAGGATATCATCGGAAAAATGGTGCATAAGGGCACACAGAGCTGATGATTGCCTGAAAAACTCGTTGTCCTGGTTTCATTTAAAGCCATAAGTGAGCACTCCTGATCCTCACAGCCAACCACTTGGAGTCAAACCATCCCTGAATAACACTCAGTAGGAAGCAATAACTGTCCTTAAAATATTACTGAAACATATTTTTACTGAACAACTACTATGCGCAAGCCAATTCACTTGAAATGCTAATGATAATATGTTAGGACAGCAATGTACTGGGGAAAAAATGAATCTGATAAAGTAGTCACGATAGATATGATAATGAGCATTACATGCCCCAGAGATGAATTGAGAACTGATGGCAATTCAGCATGTCTGGCTGAACACGATTCATAAATTCTCTTAAAAACAACTGAAGCAAAACAGCTTACACACTGCAGGAGGGTGAACAGACAATACAGACATGCAGTCATGTCATGTTTTCCCTTTAGTTACGTTCCCAGAATGAAATCTTTTCATGACCAGGCATAACAGACTAACATTCTATTAAGTTTGAGGTACCGTATTATGGAACAATTTTGAAAATCGATAGTGAACTATACCCTTCTAGCCATGGTTGAAGCCATGTTTGGAGCCATGTTTGCAGCCATGACTAAATTATAATCTCTTAAATCACAGGGTGGAGACCAGTGGTTATGAAAACACTTCACTCCACTAGGGGTGGGGGATATCTCCTTAATATGAGCTTAGTACTGAAAATATCTGCAGTTTTACCTGGGTTCAGAAAAAGAATGTTCTTTATTTTGTTTCTATTTTACTGTAAAGTTTTGTAGCTGGAATCTGCCCAATTAAGGTTGTGATCTTCATAGAAGGCACATCTTTTTCCCTACAGCTTCCACAGTGCATGACAACCAACACGGGGCTCAAGAGATATGGGTTAACTGAATTCATTTGAGTGAAAATATGTATGGTTCTTATGGCTCTAAACCACATCATTTCCAATAATTTTTAAGAAGTGTGTATTTCATACAAATCTGTGAAGTGAGTAATACCATCTCTGGCAAGGCTTAATAAACCGAACATCTGGCAATGGTTTTTAAAAGCATCCAGACAATGGAAGAACCACACATGTGCTCCAGTATTAAATTCTCAGTAGGTATTCCCAGTAATGATGTTCTTGAGTATTCTATTTCTAGAGCACTCAATCTGAACCTTCTTCCACATCCCTTCTTCCCAGGACTTCCCTGCCAATCCTATGATAGAAGCCAGTGGGAACTTGATCAATGCAATAAGATGGATGCTGAAGCTCTATAGAACATGCTGTAAGTGGCAGGCTGAACACCTACCCCTACATTTTACCCTGGTAGATAAAAGCTATATTCCTTGAACTCCTTTGTAGCTACTGCTCATTACGTGTATCACCAACCACACAAACACTTCTGAGACTTTGATCAGGAGCTGAGAAACACTGAAGGAGTAAGGCCTAGGCGTCTATATTTTGGTAAGGATCTTGGCAAAGAAAGCATGGTTTTAGAGCCAATAATTTTAGTGGCAGCTTCCTGATCTCACTACTTCCTGATCAAAGTAGCAAGGGAATGGTTTTAGTGCTGGCTGCTGGGAAAATAGCCTCCTAACTGGGTGGGTGGCTTTCTGATTCAGCAGCTTTCTAGACTCTAGATTACTGCAAAGACAGCAATTCACTTGGTGACCCAGTTCTATGGTGAGATGTTAGAAGTCATTCTTGGGTGTTCAGCTTGGAATTTGTTTCTTCAGGGTTCTCAATGATTCTGAGCTATCTTTAACTTCTAATAATTTTTCTTAAGCTTAAAAAAGATAGACTGCATTATATTGTATGTAAATAAGAGTTCTGATCACAACATAGAGTCCATTTTTCTGTATTTGCCTAGGTGAGGCGGGAACTCTGTCTTCTAAAATATGTCTTTGAAATCTATTTAAGTAGACAATATTTCCTATAGTATTCTGTCCTGACTCCAAGTCTCTTCTTTGATAACCTCTTTGCCTTTTTAGAGACTTATAATGGACAGAGGAGCCTGGCAGGCTATCATCCATGGGGTCGTGAAGAGTTGGACAGACATGACTGAGGGATTGAGTGCTCATGCACACACGTACAATGGACACTTCATTGGGTATAGCCCTAACGTGGGGATATGCAACCCAAAATTATAATGATTGCTATGGTCTTTGGTTTTGGAATTTCAGAAATCGAAGGCTGATTCAGAGGAGCTACCTCATCCTCTGCTTAAACTCATTGTTGGGATAATAATATTGTACACAGAGGACAATTACTACCAAAGTAATTATTCTTGAAAGCTGATCTTATAAAATGATGATAGTAAATTCAAATAAGAGTATTACGGATTATTCATTTATCCAAAGGGATTTCCGATCATCTTTTTAAAGTTCTCTAATGACACAGAATCTAGCACCTATAGATGAGGCTCTAGGGAATCAATGTCTTCAGCACATTCAAGGGAGATTCTTAATAATATCAGCTACTGTTCACACTGATGAAGTTCCTTTAATGTTTATTGAACTCCCTGCTTCATTTTTTCTTCAGGGTTATGCTCCCATATAGTTTCATGCATTCAGTTTGCCTATTTAAGCTTAGCATAGCATTTGTGAAAAGGGCTTGGAAAAGATCACCATCCTAAGATTCCTACCCTTTTCAACCTGGTATTCATTGACTTTTGAAATGGTTTCCTCTTTTCCATGAACTAGTAGAATACTGACATTTTTTTTTTTGTGTGGCCATCAATAACTGGCAGAACAAATCCAGTGCCTCATGTCACTGCCGTTTGGGGCTTAAGGAAGCACAGAATGTTAATCTCTTTCTCCAGAAGGAAAGGGTTTATATATATATATATATATATATATATATAATTATACTTCCTGTGTACTTTTGTTCTGCTTTTACACACCATTCTAACATGTCTGCACCTGCTCTCTACTAACACTTATTATCAGTAAGGATGAGCATAGAAGATGGAGAGGTATTCTTATTCTACTTCATAAAAATGCTGTTTTCAAAAATAGTTGGAACCTTTGATATCTATATCCCATGCTGATGTTTTTCTTTACCAGAAGTTATTTGGGATAGTTAAGCTTGGCAAGGTTATTTCATTGACTCTACAACAGATAACTTCTGGAATTAATAGCAATAATATTATTTGAATAACAAAGTGTTGAGGTTCATAACTTCAGAAGTAAAGTCATGTTAAATATTTCCTGATTTAATCAGATGAGGGGATGCCTCATACATAGAAAGTAGGTTTTGTTCATCTCTATAAAGGAACAGATTTCATTTATTGCTAATTATACTTTCTGATAAATACTTCAGTGCCTCATCCCTTGAAAGCACCTTATGGAATATGTGAAACCAGACAAACATCTTTCATTCTGGCTGTCTCCAAGTCTCTTGTGATCTGCATGAGATCTAAGTAGATTTGTTTCCCATAAGATCTTAGCCTGTGACCATCTATTAAATTTGATTCATTTCAATGAATAGTGTGGGTCATTTTTGTGAAGTTTGTTGCATTAGTTAAGGTGAAGGCTAAGTTACTGTTATTAAATAAATAAGTCAAAAGCTTCAACAGTGGTTTAAGAAGGTTAGTTGCTCACAGACCTCACAGAATGAAGTCATTGGTCCAGGCTGGCAGACAGCTTTGTCCCCTGAAATCATTCAAAGGTTCAGGTTGCCTTCATTTTGTTATTTTGTCCTGAACACCCTACCCTCTTTTACCTAGTTGACACATTAGGCTGTGGACACCTCCATGCTGTCACTCGTGAGAAGAGAATAGAAAGGACATGAAGAAATACATGACCGTGGCTCAGACTAACATATAACACTCATCACTCCCACTCACGCTCCACTGGTAAGGACTTTATCACTGCAAGGAAGGATGGGAAATAACAGGCCCAAATGAGGTACTGTGCACTCAACTACAACTCTATCACCAGGGAGGAAGGGGCACATGGGTCTCTGCTTCATTTGCCAACCTTATCAATCAGTCAATTGATTTCAGCTGGCTCACCTCACGTAAGGGGAAGATTTTTTTTTTCCAACTACACACAAGTCATATGTGGATTTGATCCCTCACCTTCTGCCCACAAATGTGCTCTACTGAGGGATATTTAAACATATCCCATTCATTTTTCTTACTGAGTTCTTTAAAATCTGAACAGTTCTTATTTTACTGGTTAAGCATAACATATAATGTTGAGTGATAACACTGGGAGACTAATCATGTTTCTCCCACCTCCCTCCAAATTATATTGGTTCCAGAAAGGTGGAGTCTTGAAGCGAACAGGGGTATCCCTTGGTGTCAACACATCAAAAATCTTCCTGGCCTATGTCATACTCTACACTGATCTTTCGGTTCCTCAAACCACTTTATAAAGGTTATGAAGGATGTGCTTTATGAATCTCTTATTGCAGCACTGCAAAACTTTCTAATAGCAATGCAACCATCACAATGCTGTTAAAAATAATTAATAATTCACTGGGTCCCTATTTATCTCACCATGGCTGCCTAACTTCACATAAAAAGATCAAGCTTCGGAGGTGAACCAAGGCATTAACAGGTGTTGTAGGATCACAAAGGTGATTTCCCATTAGCCATGTGGTAAATGTTCTGGAAACAGCATCAGAAATGCTGCAACTCAGTGCTGCCTATGTATCAAGTCATTTATAGTAAATGAAGTTATTATTGTGGTTAAATAAATTCCAAGCCATTATTATCAACACATTAATTAAGGTAATGATGTAATGAAACAGGTTTACTGTTAGCTCCACACATGTTATAGAGGTGGAAACTGGAACAATTCAGCTCCAATGAAGACCTCAAAATGACACTTTGAACATGAAAGGGCATCGCACCCGAGATGGAAACGTATTTTCTGTTTGGTCAATGGCACTGTCCAGATCCAGAATTAGTAAACTTTTGCCGAAACAATTTAGCACAATGATGAAGAGAGCACAGACTTTAAAATGAGAATGGTTTCTGCTTGATTAGAGGTTCTTTTGCTTATTTCTGGGTGATCTTAAGCAGCACTAGTTAGCTAAAATTCAGCAACAATATGTGCAAAATGAATGTATTAACTATTGTCTCCCCCGCCCTTTTAAAAGTTGAAGTACATTTGACATACAATATTGTATTAGTTTCAGGTATAATGATTTGAAATTTATATACTTTGCATGCATGCATGCATGGTCAGTTGCTTCAGTCATGTCTGACTCTTTGTGACTGTATGGACTATAGCCCACCAGGCTCCTTTGCCCATGGTATTCTCTAGGCAAGAATACTGGAGTGGGTTGCCATGGCCTTCTCTAGAAGATCTTCCCAACCCAGGGACTGAACCCACGTCTCCTGCATTTCAGGTGGATTCTTTGCCACTGAACCACCAGGGAAAACCTTTATATAAATTATGAATTAGGCCAGTCATGTTAAGCCTAGTAACCATCTGTTACTATGCAAAGTTATTACAATATTATTGACTATATTCCCTATGTTCTACATTGTATTCCTGTGACTTGTTTATTTTATAACTGGAGGTTTGTACCTCTTCATCCCCTTCACCTGTTTTGCCAGCCCCACTATCACCCCTCCAGCAACTTACTAGTTTGTTGCCTGCCTCTGAGTCTGTTTCTGTTTCATTTATTCATTTCTTTAGTTATTTACTATTTCCTTGTACAATTGTTGCAAGAATTAAATTAGAACTTTGTTAAGCACTCTGCACAGGGTCAGGAGTAGTAAAGGGGCAAATAAACCGTAACACATCATTATTATTACCCTCAAAATATTTATATTGCCTGCCCACTCATATGGTTAAACACTGGACCTTACATTCAAAATAGAAGAACTAGATTATGTTGTATATAGTTAACAAGATCAATACATATTTTTTTTTGCCCCAATAGGAAACTTTCACATTCTAACCATAGGATACTGGAATGCAGTATTTGAGGAGGGAGATAAAAACACAGGACATAATGGATGTGACAGTAGGTGACATACTGTAGGTGACAGTAAGGGCTTGAGGAACCAAATTGCTGATTCTGCAAACTATCAGAGGAGAAAACCTACAGGATGGTGAGTAGTTCTTTAAAGTGAGAGCTGAGGAAATGAGTTTTAAACAGCAACTGAATGATACATATGAGGAATTTTTTATACACATCAATAGGTATAATTGGAAGGAGGAAGATGACTTGGATTGTAACTGTTTACCATGTTTGAAGAAATCGTCATTATGAAATGCCTTCAAGAACTGATCTCACTGGAAACTTAAATGAATAAATAAAAGTCATTGAGACTGTTACTACACACACACACACACACACACACACACACACACATACACATATTGCCCCTGGGTTTGCTATAAAAGGATCTCAGGGGTTATTACCATCTTATCAAATATTCCATTAAGACTAACAGCCCTAAAAGAGAACTGTCATTTGCCAAAATTTCCTCTGAGCTCTAGGAATCGTTTTTGTCAGTGTCATGCCTGGACTAGGATTCAATGCAGAGAAGAATGAAGTCAGAACCTGGTTAATATATAATTAGCAATAAAAGAAGCTGGGACATCTGAATAATACATCACATGGTCACATGAGAAGAATCCCAAGAAAATGGAGAGAACATGGGCTAGAGATAAATCATGTGTAAGTAGTAAGAAGGGAAATTGGATGGTACATAGAAAAGAGATGACAGCAAGTAGTAATAATGTCTTCTATTTGTATCTACTCTTTCTTTAAAGTAGTCCCCTGTTAATACTCACAGTATGTGCAAAAGAAGCCTGGAACAAGTATCCAAATCTTTATTTTAGAAAGAAAAAAAATTAGGATGATAAAGTGACTTGCACAGGGCTTCTCTAATGAGTCAGGGGCTCTGCTGGGACTTGCTCTGAATCCCCTGCTACAGCCATTAAGACACACAGCTGCCAGGTAGTCATGAGGGAAGCACAAAAGCACTCCCCACATGCAGATCCATCCATGTCCTTTCTTACCATCGAATACTGAGAGGATAGCACAATTTAGATGTCCCTGTTTATGGTATCTCCTTGCATACTGGAGGTCTTACTGTCACCATGAAAAGGAGTGAGTATTGCTCTGAATCTGTGTTGGTATGATGTAAGAACTAGAAGCATCAATAATAACTGAGGCTTCTTAGAAATGTAGGAGTTTAGATCCTACCCTAGACATATTGAATCAGAATCAGCATTTTAGCATAGTTCCCAGGTGTTCTCTCTGTTCTCAATCACTCACAGTCAGGCTTCCTTTGTGAGAACTGTGTTGACAAAGTGCCTCAACTCACATTTCCCTATTTTAGTTTGCTTTCACATACATCAACATCAGGCAGGGGAAGAAGGATACACATTTTGATTTTTTTTTTCCTGTTTTCTGTGATGCTAAAGGCTATGTCAACAACACCACTCAGTCTACTCAGTCTGGTATAGCAGAGCTCAATGCCAGTCTTTCCCATCAATGCTCAGAGAAGTCCAACCCACCATTACTCCTCCTGCCCCACTACATTCCTATCTCCAAGGTTCCCCTGGCAGCAGAAGCCTTGAAAGGCAGGATTGAGAGTGAAGGTACACTGAAACTGCTCCCCAATCCTACCTCCTGCAAGAAGAGAGGACTTTGCAAGTATTCATTTTTTAACACGGGTAGTGAATGTAGCCATCGCCCAGGTAACAGGTGAGACGCCTTAAAAGGGACACGCATGGAGTAGATCGAGGACTGGTCTGACCTGAGCATTGTGCACTCCCGCTCAGTAAAGAGGAGGAGCACACGAGAGGGTTCTCTCTCAAAAGTCTGGAAAAGACAAGTGGTCTGGACAACATGAATATATTAGAACAGACAATAGTGGAAATTTTAATGATGCAAATATGAGTTAGATAAATTTGATCCTTGACTGATTCTGCTTTCAAGAAGTTTCATAATAAATTTGAAACAAGAACATAAGATTTCATACACAGACCCTAATATACATTAAGCACAAAGTGTAATATAATTTAAATACAGCTCATATTTGAAAAAAATCATAAATTATGTCATCAATTTCCATAAATCCTTCGGTATGTCTACCTAGCTCATTCTAGTCTGTTATCCCAGACTCTTTAAGTAGGCTACTCTGAGCTTGAGAACAAAGAGATTAAAGAGACAATTACTTAACTTTCTTCGTTAAAAAAAAAAAAAAAAACAGGAAACAACTGGTATGATTGAGCTTGTGCTCCCATAAATGGATGGGTAAAGAAAAATCAGTGCTGAAATTAGATAATAACAGTTATCAGTTCAGTTCAGTCGCTCAGTCGTGTCCAACTCTTTGTGACCCCATGAATCGCAGCACACCAGGCCTCCCTGTCCATCACCATCTCTGGGAGTTCACTCAAACTCACGTCCATCGAGTCGGTGCTGCCATCCAGCCATCTCATCCTCTGTCGTCCCCTTTTCCTCCTTCCCCCAATCCCTCCCAGCATCAGAGTCTTTTCCAATAAGTCAACTCTTCGTGTGAGGTGGCCAAAGTACTGGAGTTTCAGCTTTAGCATCATTCCTTCCAAAGAACACCCAGGGCTGATCTCCTTTAGAATGGACTGGTTGGATCTCCTTGCAGTCCAAGGGACCCTATATGATAGTGTATTTAAAGATACAATGATCGTATACACAGAACATAACGTCTTACTATTGATAGGAAAAACAGGTGATCAACTAGAAAGAGGGATTCTTTAGAGAAGAGTTCTTTGTGATTGCTGATAATTCTATCTGAACTTTTACTTGTGATTGGAGACACAATAATGCCCTCCCAAAGACATCCAGGACCCAATCACTAGAACCAATGTACAGACATGTGAAAAAGGAATTTGCTTGTGAATAAGTTAAAAATCTTGAGCTGGGAGATTGTTCTGGGTGTGCCTAATGGAATCATAGGGATTTTAGATGTGAAAGAGCAGAGAAAAAGAAAGATAGCTGACTACAGAAGAGGAGGTCAGAATGATGTCATATAAAGAGGCTTCAACCCACTATTGCAGGTTTTCATGATGAAAGAATGGGGTCGTAAGCCAGGGAAGGCAAAGACATGCATTCTCCCTAGAGCTTCCAGAAGACATGCAGCCCTGCCAGTATTCTGATTTCAGCCTGGTGAGACCTGTGTCAGATTTTGGACAGACTGTAAGATAATACATTTGTATTGTTTTAAGTTCCTGTGTTACTGATAACTTGTTACAACAGTAATAAAAAACAAATACATTTCCTTTGATACCAACAAAGAGAGGGCTCTTTTGTCACTTCCTAAGACCTGGGTGTTCTTTGGAAGGACTGATGCTAAAGCTGAAACTCCAATACTCTGGCCACCTCATGTGAAGAGTTGACTCATTGGAAAAAACTCTGATGCTGGGAGGGATTAGGGGCAGGAGAAGAAGGGGACGACCGAGGATGAGATGGCTGGATGGCAGCACCGACTCAATGGACATGAGTTTGGGTGAACTCCAGGAGTTGGTGATGGACAGGCAGGCCTGGCGTCCTGCGATTCATGGGATTGCAAAGAGTCAGACACGACTGAGCGACTGAACTGAACTGAACTGAAGACCTAGGCATCTGTGTGCTTAGTCACTCAGTCATGTCTGACTTTTTGTGACCCCATGGACTGTAGTCCACCAGGCTCCTCTATCCTTGGGGATTCTCCACGCAAGAATACTGGAGTGGGTTGCTATGCCCTCCTTCAGGGCATCTTCCCAACCCAGGGATTGAAGCCAGGTCTCCCGCCTTGTAGGCAGATTCTTTACCATCTGAGCTACCAGTGAAGCTCTATGTTTAAATAAAAGAACAAAAGAAGAGGGATGACTGAAAGCTTATTGATAGATTGTGTTCCTATTTTTACTAAGTGGCATCAAGGACTGTTTACACACACACACACAGGACATTTATTTAAAAGAATTCATAGTTAGAAATTTACATCTTGTTGGTCTATGTCTAGAACTTACACACATCATCAAAACAATGGTGTCATATTTGAATAAATGCAGGGATAGGGTATTTTTGAATATATTAGAATACATAAATGATTCTACTGCTATAAATGACTTTCCAGTCACATGAGAGTCACAGCTACTCAAGATGACACCCTATTTTGTGCTCTGGGAGGCCACAGCCAGCCAGCTTATATAATGGCAGATACAATCTGGTTTGGACTGATTTGAAACATAAAACTGTTTTAGAGTGATTAGCCCTTGGGTGCACCTGAGAAATCCATACCACTCAACAACTGGGAATAATGGGGAAAGAGGCACCCAACTCATTATAGTACTCCAAAGAACACTTCCCAGGTGGCACAGGGATAAAGAATCTGCCTGCCAATGTAGGAGATACAAGAGACATGGTTTTGATCCCTGGATTGGAAAGGTAGCCTGGAGAAGAAAATGTCAACCCACTCCAGTATGCTTCCCTGGAAAATTCCATGAGAGAGGAAACTTGCCATGGAAGATTCCATGACCCCATGGGCTACAGTCCATGGGGTCACAAAGAGTCAGATATGACTGAGAACATACGCTAAATACCTAGAAAGGTGCCGGGGCTACAGCTGGAAACAAAACAGACGTGACCAGAAAGTTCACAGGCTGATTGGACGAAGAGAACACTCACAAGCAGAAGCTAATTTGGGGCCAGGGGAAACCTCAGAAGGAAATACCAAACTAAAGCAAATTTCTTGAGCTAATTCTGGTCTTGAATATAGTCATTAAAAGTGAAATTCTGGATGAAGCCCACACAGCAAGAATGACAAATTCAAGACACAGAATTTTTTAGTTAATTACATACCAAATACTGTCTTTAAACTACCAGCTCCCACAAAGAAATCAGTAACATTTCTATAAACAGACAGACCCATCAAATTATATACTACAACCCAAATATTCTGACCCTATTTCAGGCAATTTTTTAAAATAGGAAAGTAAATTGCATTTTAGTAAAATCCTAGCAATACTGGATCCCAAGATAATTTGTGTGATGATAGGAAACTCAAGAGTTGTACTATGACAAAGCTAAATTGTTTGATTAGAGATCTCATCAGTGATTTTAACTAGTGTTACTTAAAGAAAGAAAATACCACAAGGAAAGAACAGATTAGAGGTGAAATTCTATATGATCTAGAGATGTATTAAATGTCATAAACGGTGGCACAGCCTTCAAATTTTAAATAATTTTCAGTTTTACAGCATATTTCCTAGTAACAAGTATATTCACAGCAAAGTTTTAGAGTGGTGATAAAAAAATATTTCTCCAGCGATGAGTTAAAAAAAAAAAACCACTTATTTTCTTTATATCAGTAAACCTCGATAATAGAAGTGATTCAAATGAGAGAATATCTTTTTCATCTAGAATGCCTGTAGCCCTCTGTAGAGTAAATAGCATGTCCCTGAACAGCATCTTTAGAAGTCGAAATTCAGAATGTATTGATTCATTTTACAGTAGGAAAGTAATTTCTGTCATTTTTTTAAAAAATGAATTTTCATTGCTGAAGTCAACAGCAGTTTATAAACTGGGCTAAAAAGACTTATAGAGACTGGCCTTGACCAAGAGGAGGACAGAGAAAGTCTTCACTAGAGTAGCTTCATTGAATAGCTTTTAAAATACCTTTACTAATTTTTCATTTTTCCCCCTTTTCTTGAAATTATTTGCAGTGAAGAGTTGATTGGTACAGATGGGGGGAAAAGCACTTAAACTATACAGAAATAGAAAGAATTTTATCAAGGACAATTTTGAAATATTTGGAAGAATATAACTTTAAGGATGTGTTTGGAGTCAAATAACACTTGTCTAATTGGGACGTAAATGGTATTTGTGTGCCTGTGTGCATATGTATCTATACTTTGTCATCTGTCCCTATTGCCCTCCAAAGATTTGTTAATTGCTCTGATATGCTAGGTAATTCGGCCTAATTTAGTTTCTTCTGTATCATCTTTAGCATCAATAATAATTGCTGAGTGAATATTGTATACATTGAAAGATTTTTGTACCAATCTGCTCAAAGAGCCCAGTTCTAGAGAGTAGATTTTATATGGGAGAAAATGTTATACTTTCTGAGTCCCATGGTCCATTCAGTACTGTAACTTATTTCTGAGAACACTAAAAGGCATGTGTTAGCAGGTCTACTAAGCACCTTGCTTTCAAAACAGACCAAAACCACAAATATACTTAGCTTATTGCAAAATGTTACAGCACTGGATAATAGAATTTTCTCTTTTTTTTTTCAAATGTAAGTAGTGCAGCATGTGATGACATTATTTTGAAATCACTCGGAACTGGATTTCAATTCTACGTCCACCATGTACTACCAGTTAACTTACCTCAGTCTGGACCATAAATTTCTCTGGTTCAAAATGGATTTGTTACTACCTCTCTCATCTGTTTATTGATGGAATTAAAGGAGAGAACACAAGCAGACTGAGAATCACAGCACCTGAAATTTGGTTGATATTTAATAATATTTTCTTCCCCCTTTCTATACCTTCCTTTAGGAAGTATTATGTCACTGATTAATTATTCTTATAACTTTTCTTCTTCCTAGGTAGGACTCATTTTTATTTCTATTAGAAGCACATTAAATATATTAAAAATCATTTTTAATTTTAGTATGATTAGATTTAATAATACATGCTTCCCTGATAGCTCAGATGGTGAAGAATCTGCCTGCAATGCAGGAGACCCAGTTCGAATCCTGGGTCAGGAAGATCCACTAGAGAAGATAGAGGCTACCCACTCCAGTGTTCTTGGGTTTCCCTCGTGGCTCAACTGGTAAATAATCTACCTGCAATGTGGGAGACCTGGGTTTGATCCCTGGGTTAGGAAGATCCCCTGGAGAAGGGAAAGGCTACCCACTCCAGCATTCTGGCCTGAAGAATTCCATGGATTGTATAGTCCATGGAATTGCAAACAGTCGGACATGACTTTCACTTTTCACTTTCAGATTTAATAAACAAATATTTAGCTTCTTGCATGATTTCAATCTGTCTTATATTTTCAAACTAAAGACTAATAAATGTCTTCATTTATGCTCAAGAATATTTCTTAGTTTCCTTGATCATTTTTATTGATTTACAGACAGTTCTCTCTGATTTATACCTCTTTGCTAAATCATATATTTCTTGAAATGTAGAGACATGAACTACTTGAGAAATTTAAGGTATAAACGCCATATGTAATGAAAGTTAAGGGCTTCCCTTGTGGCTCAGCTGGTAAAGAATCCATCTGCAATGAGGGAGCCCTGGATTCGATTCCTGGGTCAGGAAGATTTCCCTGGAGAAGGGAAAGGCTACCCACTCCAGTATTCTGGCCTGGAGAATTCCATGGATTGTGTAGTCCATGGGATTGCAGAGTCGGACACAACTGAGCAACCTTCACTTTCACAGAAACCTTTACTTTTCCTGAAATTCCTACTACTTAGTTAACCAATTCTATCTTCAAGAAAATATTCTTCCAGTACATTCTAGTTTTCTGCTTCAATCTTTACTATTGAAATTTATTATGATATAGAAAAGCCTGAACTTTAGTCTTTCTTTGTAGACTCTAATTCTTTACTACTTAGTCTAAACCATGAATGCCTATTGCCATTTTTTTTCCCACTCCCACTGTGCATTGTGGAATCCCTGATCTATTGGGAATAAATGCCTTTACCTTAAACCTTTTCATGAAACAGTCCCTCTATAGGTGCTTTAGGTTTGGCATAAATGAAATTTAGCATCATGGTTGTTCTGTCATAGTAATTTGCTTAAGAAGGATTCATATGCTGACAAAAACACATAACAAACAGTTAATGTTGGTGGAGAAGTGAGAGATGGTACACCTGGTGGTGGTGGTAAAAGTACAGGTGAAGGGTGGAGAATGGTGAAGGACTGGCCTGGGAATAGCGCAAACGCTGGTAGTTCAATTACTGAGGGAGGAAGCAACCCAAAGCCCAGGTGAAAAGTTGTAATGGAAGAAGAGAAATGGAACAATAACTCTCTGAACTAGGTAGCGTATTTCTACTTTGTAGATGAAGAAGATGGAGAGCAGAAAAACTGAGCAACATATCGAATGTGATACAAAGAGCAAGTGGCCAAGCTGGGATGTGAACCAAAAGAGTATTATTAGGCACTGCAGAATGAAGCAGCAGTCTCTAGAGAATCACAAGGACCAGGCACTTCTTACCTTAGTTGACCGTAATTCTGATACTTGGAGGCATAAGTAGTAGTTTCCATTCCAGCATACCTTAAAGATATTTTGCTATTCTAAGACTAGCTCTTAGATTATCTGAATGGTGACACTCTATGACCGTTTATTTAATAAAAACTTCTTCAGTAGCATCTGTTCCATTTCCCTCAAACTCACAAGGTCAGAAGGACAAGGTGGCCAGGATGCTTACTGCCTGCTATTTACCATCATAACCAATCACTGGCTTGACCAATACTACTATCTTTTCCTCTTCTGAAATTAACCACATTCACTTGTGCTAACATGTGGTCATGAAAATGAGGTTTTTTTTTTACTTTTTTTTAAAAATTTTATATTGGGGTATGCTGCTGCTGCTAAGTCACTTCAGTTGTGTCCAACTCCGTGCGACCCCATAGACGGCAGCCCACCAGGCTCCCCCATCCCTGGGATTCTCCAGGCAAGAACACTGGAGTGGGTTGCCATTTCCTTCTCCAATGCATGAAAGTGAAAAGTGAAAGGGAAGTCGCTCAGTTGTGTCTGACTCTTAGCGACCCCATGGACTGCAGCTCACCAGGCTCCCCATCCATGGGATTTGCCAGGCAAGAGCATAGTTGATTAATAATGCTGTGATAGTTTCAGGTGAACAGTGAAGGAGCTCAGGCATACTTACACATGTATCCATTCTTTCCCAAAGCCACCTCCTGACAGGGTGGCACAAAACATTGATAGAGCTCTGTGTGTTATACAGTAGGTCCTTGTTGGTTATTCATTTAAAATATATCAGTGTGTATATGCCCATCCCAAACTCCCTGACTACCCCTTCCTCTCATTCTTCCCCCAGACAACCATAAGGTCATTTTCGAAGTCTGTGAGTCTGTTTCTGTTTTGTAAGAAAGTTCATTGTATCATTTCATTTTAGATTCCACACATAAGGCATGTCATACAATATTTCTCCTTCAAAAATAAGCTGCTTCAATTTTCTGCTGCACAGAGCAGAATTGACCAATAGTCCTAGTTTGTATCCTCTGGAAACACCACATTTACACTGCGGCCACCCTTTGCTGGACTGCTCTCTGCCAAAGACTGATCACAGCGATGACGCTAATTCATGTCTATTTCTGAGGTATTTGAAACTCCTCAGATGGGTGACTTTGGGCCAAAGAGGACCCATCAGTCTGGCCGAAACATATTAGAACTGTACTAGAGTCTAAGATTTTTTACAGATGTCAGACTGTCATAGTGGTGTAAAGGCTTTTCCTGTCTATTCTGGTTCTTTCCCTTTTTCCTTCAAGGATGTTTCCACAAAGTAACTCCTACCTATCTAAAGCCATTTGTCTGCTTCTCAGAGGATCTAAACTAATGCCACCACCCAAAACCCTTCTCATCGCTTGTGGTGAGTCTTACTACTCCATGGCCTGTCTTGATGGCCTCAGACTCATGAATGTCCTTTATATTCATTGAACTGTCATTTTTCTACTATTGACTTTCTATTATCATCACTCTAAATTTTCTCAAACCCCAAATCATACAATAAATCTTTCCACACTGATATATGTTTAGGAACATTCTCTCTGTACTTCCAATCACTTCTGAATTTCATTTAATAACATCCTACCCTTGCTAACTGCCTGCCCATTAATAACCACTGCTATCTGGCTTCTATACAAACTACTTTTCTGAAGGACTGTTTTCTTCAAATTCAATAGACATTTTTTCTTTCTTATTTTCTTCAAGTTTCACACAGTATTTGATATAATGGATCACTTCTAGCTTTACTTCACCTCATCACTGACTTTTGTAGAATTCTTGTTTATTTTTTCCTACCAATTCTATGACTGGAATTTTGTGAATTCATTGTTCCCTCTGCAACTTTAAATGTAAATCCCCTCCCAAGAAACTAATTATCAAAGGAAGTAACATAAGAAGTAAAAGAGAGTAATCCGATTCAGTTTCATGGCCTCAGCGATCAACTATCATGGATGATGACCAAATCACAGTCTTTGGCTTGTATATCTTTCTGAATTGCTTTATTTCAATTACATGTTGAATATCTAACTGTATATTAAAGTTCCATAAATGCATTTTATACCAAACTTACTTTTTTTTTTTTTGGGACTACAGGAAAAGTACTCAAATTTTATTTGGTATGCTCGTCATGTTTCTAAACATGAAAGAACAGAAAATTAAAAAATAAACACAGATTAAGTTAGATATCTGATGCATTCTCCTTATTCAACTTTTTCTCTGAATGCATTTTGTTTGTTTCTGTCCTAATTATATTCTATTTTATTTTTTTAAACCAAACTTACTTTTAAAACCAACGTGGCTTTTTAAACCAAGCTTACTTTATTACTCCCTAAACTTATTCTTTCTCTTGAATTCATAACTTCTTTTAATGGCATCATCTTCCTACTCAAATTCTCACTTGAATCTTTACTTAATTTGTGACCTCAACTTACCACCCACCACAATTCCCTACTCTTATCTAACCCAATTAGGTCTTGAAAAGCATTGTCCTGTAATAACTCAAAAGTCTAGGCTCTACTCCATTTTCACTGGCACTTCCAAAGTTCAGGTCATCATTATCACTTAATTAGATATTAAAATAGCATCTCAGACTGAAGTTTCCTTCAGTCTGTTTTCTCTCATAAATAAACTCATTTACCTTCTAACATTGCAAGGGCTTCCCTGATGGCTAGGCTGATAAAGGATCTGCCTGCAATGTGGGAGATCCCGGTTCAATTCCTGAGTCGGGAAGATCCCCTGGAGAAGGGACAGGCTACCCACTCCAATATTCTTGGCTATTCCTGGTGACTCAGACAGTAAAGAATCTGCCTGCAATGCAGGAGACCTGGGTTCAATCCCTGGGTTGGGAAGATCCCCTAGAGGAGGTCATGGCAACCCAGTCCAGTATTCTGGCCTGGAGAATTCCATGGACAGAGGAGCCTGGCAGGCTACGGTACATGAGGTCGCAGAGTCAGATGCAACTGAGCAGCTAAGCACAGCACAGCATAGTTGCAATGTACTGCTGGAAAACAACAACAACAAAAAACTGTACTAATCATGACATTCTCTTGCTTAAATCAGACTATTTTCACAGCCTGTAGCCATGGACCTCAATCCAGTTACCTCAACACACCAGAGCATATCATCTATTTTGATATGTGTCAAAAGAAAGTTGCTATCATTTAATAATTAAAATATTGTGTTTGAGCATGACTTACACTTAAAAATTTTAAAATTCATGACTATTCTTATTTTTAAAAATTATTCTTGTTCACTTACATGATGATCATTTCTTGAAGAGTTATAGTCATTTGTATAAAACTTTTGCTATAACTACATCCTGGATGTGATAACATCATCTGCCATGTGTGCTAAGGAACAAACATATGGAGAATGCTTAGTCTTCAGGATCAAGACTAAATTCCCTAACATGACATGTAACAGCTCTTCACAATTTGGCTCTGATCACCTTCCCTACTTCTGTTTGCATAAGCTGTGCTAACAAGAAAACAGCAATAACCACAAAGTCTAAATTCCTTATTGCTCATATCTATCATTTATGCTCATTGCTCCCCCCACTCTACCTTTGCCATGTTGTTCTTTGTGCTTGAAAGCTTTTTATTAATAGAAAGCCTAGAGGTCTAAAGGTCAAGTGTAAATGTCGTCACCTTCATGAAAACTTGACTCTTAAGCCAGAAGTAAATGCTTTGCACTCTAAAACTTAATGGTATTTTACTTACTCCTATGGGGGTCAGGTAATACTCTCTGCTTCATCTTCTGGTTTTAAAAGTAATATTTTAATCATACAGTAGAATATTAGCCACTTGAAAGTACAAGCTATTTATCCGTATTCCCCTCAATACTTGGCACCTGGTTTGTGTTCAAAAAAATATTTAAAAGACCTTATAAGTTCACTGTTAAGTTTATTCATTGGTTTGACATGTTCTGCAAACCTGGTACTTTTCCTTTAAAAGATTTCTTCTAAATCATTTATTCAAGCATTTAGTCAAACTAACCTCAGCACATTTTCCCCAGGAAGAACACTGTTACCATATCTCCATCCAGAGAGAAGAAAATTTATCTCTACACTTCAATTTCTTTTTCTTAGCTAATGCTATTTTTCTCTCAATCCTCTGATGTCTGGGAGGAAAAAATCTTATTGTGAACATTTTAAATGACAAAATATCTAATGTTCTTATCAATTACCTCAAAAGAAAGTAGTGAATTAGTTAAATATAATTTTTTCCTTAGAGAATCTATACTCACCTTCTTATAGAATGCTTCAGAATCAAAAAGCCACATCTCCTGATTTCCAGCTCTGCCTTGAGCTCCCTTCTCTACTAAATCTACAGACTACAGAGCTAGAAGTAAGGTCAGTCCAGCTTGAGTGGAGCTGAGCCTGACACAGGGTGGAGAAGGTGCTTCATAAAAGGAAAATAATTCCAAATGAAATCATAATCACATAATGTGTGTTACTGCAGAGGGCATGAAGGACCAAGAGAGGTCACTTAGTTAATCCCTTTGTCCTGGGGACAGGAATACCACTAACCTTTTCTGGAACAGTGGTTTTTTAGCCCTCTGAAAAGAAAGAATCTGGAGTGTAGATCATAGTTTCCTTTTTCCCCCCTAGATTTTATTTCCCTATGCTTATAAGCAATAGGAAAAATTTGTCAACAACCTCCTTCTGACAGAAGAGGTACGCTGAACCCAATTTCCTGAGTTATAACCTTGCGTTTGGCATAAAATTTTTGACAGTTTGATCCACTTGGCCTTTTTGTAACTGAAGTGTAAGCATTTACTTTCCACTAAAGGAACTTAATTTTCTAAGACTGAAATTGAAAATTTTGATAAAAATATTACTGCTCCCATTGGTGCAAAGAGAGGAAACAGAGATAGATGCAAAATAGAAGGTTGGTATGTACCAATGCCTTCTATTGCTCCTCAGTGACTGCAGGTTTAGAAAAGTGAAGATATTTTCCCAGGAAGATAAAATGCTTAAGTTAACTCAAAGCAACTTTTGAGTACTTCTCCCAGGGGGAGATGGAATACTAAAATCTTCCAAGGTTCTTCTCAACTTTAGCAAGATGTATTTATATGAAAGAAGCCATTTGGTATTTAGGACTTGATGGAGACTACATTCCTAAAACTGCTGATTCGCTGTGGGAGTAAAGGACTTTGTCACAAACATTATGATTTTCTCACATTGGCGGACTTTCATAAATCATCTCTTATTGCAGACTCCATGGACAAATGTCACAGAAAAGACTGAAGGTCTTTTCCAATCTCACAATGAAGTTTGTTTCTCAAAGGCAGAAACTATCAGCAGAATTTTCAAGGAGAAAGGATAGTCTGTGTGCCAAATCACCTTAGATTATCAAAATAATATGAAAGAAAGACTCATGGCTTTGAATACTACGCACATGCATACAAGTTCCCTTGCTCCTGCTCTTTCTAATACACACACGCACACTTATACTACCCTGTCCTTTGTCAACCAGATCGATATTTCAGACCCAAATGAGATGAGCTCAGGGAAAGAAAGATTCATATTGAAGTGTGAAAACATTCCAGGAAGAAAAAGACAGATCCGTTCAAGAGTATAAATACACTCAATAAATCATGGTGAGCGTGGAGGGATGACTGTTCTTCCTTCTGGCAGCTTTGTAATTACTCTCGATACAGCAACAACTTTCTTTGGAAACAGACACTCTATATGCAAGACAATTACAGCACCAGGTATCATTGCTGGTCAAAGCCCAGAGTACATATGTCACAATCCATTAGGTAGGAGATATATCTGAACAGCCTGAAGTTTATTAAACCCAAGTGCCACTTTTCCTGATCACTTTTCTCAAGGTCTCCCAAGGGCAGTCATTGACGAGGTCTAATAGTCTACCCATTCAGTTTGCAAATCATTCTCAAGTCCAGACTTTATGAATTATTAATCTGATCTGTGGAATCTGGTCACTCTCAGTTCAGCTTCCCCCAAACAATTTTCTGATCCTTTGTTACAGCTCACAGTTAGAAATTCTTAGAAGACACTACAGTGAAGAACTTTATTTCACTTTATGTTATAAGACTCTGATTTGTCTGGATTTATGCCTGAGCTCTCTGGAGTATATTCTTGGGAATTTCAGGTAGACAGAACAATGATACCAAAGACATTCTTGCTTTTCAGTGCTCCTGAGACCTCCCTTATCTGAAATACTTAAAATATATCTCCTTTATCCACACCCTTTTTCACAGTTAGGTATGTAGTATCTTAAATTATCCTCTAATTGGTACACATATAAAAGCATCATTTTTCCAATTAGTCTATAAGGAAAAGATCAAGTCTTGAATGGTCTCATTTTGCCAGCAGTGATGTGCTGGAGCTGGCTTGTACAAGCTGGTGAGGGCCAACTTTAAATCTTCAGAAAATTCTGCCAGCCATTTAAACAAACTAAGATATATGGATCTGCAATTAAATAAATTACATTAAAAGCAAAGGTAATAATTTCTGCTTCATTTCACTGATCAGACTTGGACTGAGTTTCTTTCAGTGTTATACGAATACAACCTAAGAATATCTTAACCCTTTTCATTAAGCATAGACTGACTTATATACAAACACCAATGATAAAGTTATTGACTGTAATTCATTTTAAACTTCGGGAGTACCGGTTTAAAGAATCGGAAGAGTGGTTATCTCAGATTTATTGAAAATCCTCATGAAACATTCACATCAGAAATGATTGCTTCTGCTCAATTCACATCATTTTGATGTGAAGTGTAATTGTGCTTCCCAGTATCTGTGTGTTAGCTCTTTGGAGAACAGTAGAGTGAAGTTAAAAATAATGTCATATTCTACCTTCTAGAGTCCTCTGTAACTCTAATGGGTGACTAGTGAGGCTGAGATTTCATGACAGATGATGATGAATGATTTGAAATGATTAGAAAAGTTAAAAGGAAGGGAATAAAAGCATGCATGTGTGTGTATAGACTTATAACTTCACATTACTTGACAGTTGTTCTAGAACAGGTCTGTGCTTTGGGATTCTCTGCTAACATCAGGGGCTTAAGCTGCACTTCCAAATATAGTATTATACAGTGCAGACAGAGAAGATTTTATTAACACAGAAAGCAATTGGACAGTGCTTCTAGAAGGTGAGACTGGAAGAAAGTTTGAGAAAAAGAAACCCTGGGACAGGGAAAATGATGCAGCTGAACATGATGTGAGGGTGGTTCTTTAAACGCTGGAGAGGGAGGAATAATTAATAACATGTTAAGCATCATTTTCCTTGTGTGGACACAGAGACTGTGCAGAGGGCACAATAATGTGACTCCTCGTCTCTCCAATGAGGTCGCCTCAAAGAACCGGGTATGAATGACACAAACCCCCTGGCATGGTTGTGATTAGAGAGAAATGCATTTCAGTAGGACAGTGGGTATCTAAAATACCAAAATTTAAAAAAAAAGAAACAAGCAAAAAGAAAAAAGCAGACTCCCATAGTTGAGGCCAGCAAATCTCATCACACATTCTTTTAGAGCGTGGTCTCTAAACGAGCTCTCTGTTAGCAGTGTGCTGCCATCACTCTCTGTGCTCCCTCCCTCCTGTCAAGTCACAGATGAATATTCATACCAGGCTATTTTAATCATGTTTTCCTTGATGTGATATAATTCTACATAATGTATTTTCCCTTCTAGGGGGTTAAAAAAAATCTCTCTTTTTTTTTTTTCTCCACTGTCAAGTCCGAAACTTTTCATTTTTCTTTTCTGGCCGAGACAGACTAGGACATGGGACGACAGAGGTGACTGCACTGGCATGTTACCATTGGAAATCAATGCCCGTGTCCTTGGCCTGTTCTGGGAAACGTAACTGTCTGGAACACTAAGCTTGGCAGCTAGACCTGAGATACCTCAGGGAATCATGGGGGCCAGAATGTCAGGTCACAGAGGGTCTGTGTGGCTCTAATACCCCTGTAAGAGCGAGCCTTCCAGAACAGACATATTCCAAGCCAGGCTCAAGGTGGTATTTCCGGCAGTGAATGTGGAATCCAGTGTAAATCTAGCATTTTAGTCTCACTGTGGGGAAGAAGGGGTTGGGAAAGGAGATCTTCAGGAGAAAAGGAGAAAAAGAGCCAAAGATGAACAGAGAGAGATACAAATACACCCACACACTCAGAGCAGACAGACACACAGACAAATTGAGAGAGTCATAGAAAGAACACAAAATTTTTCCTAATACATTTCCTGTTTTTTCTGTTTTTCCTGACCCCTCAGTAAATCCCTATGCAATAGAAATTTCTAGTTTGCTCAACATTACGTTTACTCTAAGTAAGAATTAAATTCTATATGGTGGACAAAGTTCAAAACCAAAGAGAAGAGGTTGAGGCTTTCAAGAAAGATGTCCATTTAGCTTTAATTAAGAACTAATACAATTGGAAAGACAGTAATAAACACCAACAAAGAAATCACTAGTCTGTGTCTGAATGTTGCTTTCCTCTCATTCCAGAAAAAGAAGCTTTTCATTTTTGTTACGCTCTACCGAGCTGTTTGTAAGAAGGAAATGCTCCCCAGAACCTCAACCAAGAACAATCTCAGGACCTGGCACTTGCCTCACTTAACTGTCATTATGAAATGAATAAAAATCAAATGAAGCAAAGAAATGTTTGTTGGTCTTTCTAAGCAGAGATTAATTATTCCCAGATGAAAGTGCTTGTTTTTCTTTTTATCAGTTGTTAGTTTCTGTCCTTCTCATTTTGGGAAGGGAGTTGTTTTGTTTTCCCTGAGGGTACAAACAGAAAACTCTAGAGCATTGCGGCAAAAGTTGGGTTCAGTCAGAGTTATCCTAAGTTCTATTGTTTGCCTGGGGTCATTACAGTATCTGCACAGGATAAGATACTGAAGAAGCTATGAGGCTGGATAGAACATCAGAGATGTTTGAGTCTGGACCAAAACACTGTCTGTTTCATACCATTAGGTGCATGCAAAGTCCCTTCAGTTGTGTCTGACTCTTTGTGACTGTATGACGGTAGCCTGCCAGACTCCCCTGTCCATGGGATTTTCCAGGCAAGAATACTGGAGTGGGTTGCCATGCCCTTCTCCAGGAGATTTTCCGGACGTAGGGATCAAACTCGCATTTCCTATGTCTCCTGCATTGGCAGGCAGGTTCTTTACCATTGCACCCCCATAACTGTTTTACACACACACACATACATATTTACGGCTGATTTGAATTGTTATACAGCAGAAACCAACACAACATTGTAAAACAATTACGTTCCAATCAAAAATTTTAAGAAAAGACAAAGATTCAAATAAAACCTCTCTAAAATGTCCAAGTTCTGAGCACTGCAATATTTGCATCTTATAGAAAGTGTTTTAAAATCATTTTAGTAAGTGGAATGCATTTTCTTCCATGAACTGTTAATACTGAATTCTTAATAGCTTCCCCAGGGTTTTGGGTCTTGGTATGAAACCTTCAGTGATTTCATCATTGTTAAGGCATGGTAAACAATCAGAGTTTATGCTCATAAGCATAAAATTCCCCATCTATTGCTAGTTTTTATATTCTTAAAAATAGGAAACTTATTTTCCATGCAATCTGAATACAAGACAACACTAAATTGGTTTATAAGCCTAGTGAATATTGGTATAAACATTCCTAAATTGTTTTAATGTATAATATCAGCATTTGAACTCATAGAGACAATTATGCTTTTAAATTTTTCAGGTTTTTAAATAGGACACTGTTCTTTTCCTTTGTTGGAGCTAGTCTTCCTTTCTGTTTCTGGTTCTTATTCTTTATTGATAAAAAGACTATGTCAATTTGTCCCTCTTACAAGTAACACCTCTAAACCCAACTTAAAAATCTTTAATTTCCAGTCTCACTTCTAGATATCTTTTTTCAAAATATATTACAGATCTCTATTTGAGCACGGTACAAACAAAAAAGATCACATGAAAAAGGTACAAATAAAAGATACTACAATATATGAATCCATTGATTTTTTCCAACTGTAAAATGTATGTTCACTGTCAAAAAACAGGGGAAAATTGTAAATATATACAGAAAATAAGATTAGTATTTAACTTCTTAGATATACATCTCTCATATATCAGTGAAACTCCCTCTGCTTATTCTTCACATACTTATGTAAATGCTTAGAAACCAGTATTTTTAAAAAATTGATAGAACTAAAATAGAATGTAAAGTTTAATACACTGCTTTTTATTTTAAATTGCTATTATATCTTAAGCACTTTCTCACTTCATTTTCTGTTCTTCATAAACATGATTCTGCATTAAATTTTGCTACACAATTGTGCCACGATTTATATAACTATATTGCTATTGGGAGGAATTTGCTTGTTTATTAACCTTTAAAAATGAATAAAAAATAAATAAATTTTCCCTAAATATTCTACTAAAACTTCCAATTATTTTTATTAGGATACATTTCACAAAGAGCATTAAAAATTTAAAGGGTATCATTCAAATGTAACTACCTGTTTACTTAAAACTATATAAAGCCTATAAAATAATATGGGAGGAAATACACATTCTGAAATTCTATTCATTTTTAGTCATGTCTTATATTTTCCTCTCTATAGATATTTTTTGTTTATTTTTTCTTAATTGGATCTTTTACCTCTTATGATCTATGATAGGTTTATATATTATTTTTGTTTATTCTTTTTGTATCTGGTAACTTGACCTCTCTTCCTGGACCTTTTGTACTAAAGTACAAACAAAGTTTGTTGTAATAGCATTATTGCAGAACTGTTATATGAAATTAAACTTTTACTTTGTCCTGATCTAGAGTTATTTTATTTCTAACTATATTTTGAAAATATGTCTTGTTTCAGTTCTCCTTGTTTCCAAGTACACACACACATCAACAACAGCAAATGTTGCTCCTTTTCAACAGATGCAAATAAATAGCATTCTTGCCTTGCTCTTGATTTAATGGTTATACTCCTAGCATTTCTAAAGTTATACTTCTTAAATATCAAATAGGCTGATGGTTTCTGATATTTATTCTTTATTGGGCTGAAAGAACATCATCCTTCTCCTAGTACATTAACATTTTTAAAATCATTATGTATGTAAATTTTAATCAAATTACTCTTCTGGCATCTATCAGGATGATCATTATTTTTTCATTTGATGTGTCGCTATTTCCTAAAAATGAGGAAAATAATAGAATAGAATGAAAAAGAATAATGGAAAATAACTGACTAGATTCTTTCTTATTAAACTACATGATATTCATGAATCTTCCCAACTCAGGAATCAAACCAGCATCTCTAGGTGTCCTGCATTGGAAGGCAGGTTCTTTACCACTAGGCCACCTGGGAAGCCCATTCATGGTTCCTACTATGACTGAATATGAACTGCAGTGAGAAAGCCAGACATCAAATAAGCAATCTTAAGAATAATTCCAGGTATTTTCCACTGGGACTTTGTATACATTTATTTTATTTTTTTAATTTTTATTTTTACTTTATTTTGCTTTATGATACTATATTGGTTTTGCCATACATTGACATGAATCAGCCATAGGTATACATGAGTTCCCAATGCTGAACCCCCTCCCACCTCCCACCCCATATCATCTGTCTGGATCATCCCCGTGCACCAGCCCCAAGCATCCTGTATCCTGTATTGAACATAGACTAGCGATTCATTTCTTACATGATAGTATACATGTTTCAATGCCATTCTCCCAAATCATCCCACCCTCTCCCTCTCCCTCTGAGTCCAAAAGTCCGTTTGAAACATCTGTGTCTCTTTTGCTGTCTTGCATACAGGGTTATCATTACCATCTTTCTAAATTCCATATATATGTGTTAGTATACTGTATTGGTGTTTTTCTTTCTGGCTTACTTCACTCTGTATAATCGGCTCCAGTTTCATCCATCTCAACAGAACTGATTCAAATGTATTCTTTTTAACGGCTGAGTAATACTCCATTGTGTATATGTACCACTGCTTTCTTATCCATTCATCTGCTGATGGACATCTAGGTTGTTTCCACGTCCTGGCTATTATAAACAGTGCTGCGATGAACATTGGGGTAACGTGTCTCTTTCAATTTTGGTTCCCTCGGTGTGTATGCCCAGCAGTGGGATTGCTGGGTCATAAGGCAGTTCTATTTCCAGTTTTTTAAGGAATCTCCACACTGTTCTCCAAAGTGGCTGTACTAGTTTGCATTCCCACCAACAGTGTAGGAGGGTTCCCTTTTCTACACACCCTCTCCAGCATTTATTGCTTGTAGACTTTTGGATCGCTGCTATTCTGACTGGTGTGAAACGGTACCTCATTGTGGTTTTGATTTGCATTTCTCTGATAATGAGAGATGTTGAGCATCTTTTCATGTGTTTGTTAGCCATCTGTATGTCTTCTTTAGAGAAATGTCTATTTAGTTCTTTGGCCCATTTTTTGATTGGGTTGTTTATTTTTCTGGAACTGAGCTGCATAAGTTGCTAGTATATTTTTGAGATTAGTTGTTTGTCAGTTGCTTCATTTGCTATTATTTTCTCTCATTCAGAAGGCTGTCTTTTCACTTTGCTTATAGTTTCCTTTGTTGTGAAGAAGCTTTTAATTTTAATTAGGTCCCATTTGTTTATTTTTGCTTTTATTTCCAGTATTCTGGGAGGTGGGTCATAGAGGATCCTGCTGTGATTTATGTCGGAGAGGGTTTTGCCTATGTTCTCCTCTAGGAGTTTTATAGTTTCTGGTCTTACATTTAGATCTTTAATCCATTTTGAGTTTATCTTTTTGTATAGTGTTAGAAAGTGATCTAGTTTCATTCTTTTACAAGCGGTTGACCAGTTTTCCCAGCACCACTTGTTAAAGAGATTGTCTTTAATCCATTGTATATTCTTGCCTCCTTTGTTGAAGATAAGGTGTCCATAAGTGTGTGGATTTATCTCTGGGCTTTCTATTTTGTTCCATTGATCTATATTTCTGTCTTTGTGCCAGTACCATACTGTCTTGATGACTGTGGCTTTGTAATAGAGCCTAAAGTGAGGCAGGTTGATTCCTCCAGTTCCATACTTCTTTCTCAAGATTGCTTTGGCTATTCGAGGTTTTTTGTATTTCCATATAAATTGTGAAATTGTTTTTTCTAGCTCTGTGGAAAATAGTGCTAGTAGCTTGATAGGGATTGCATTGCATCTGTAGATTGCTTTGGGTAGTATACTCATTTTCACTATATTGATTCTTCTGATCCATGAACATGGTATATTTCTCCATCTATTAGTGTCCTCTTTGATTTCTTTCATCAGTGTTTTATAATTTTCTATATATAGGTCTTTAGTTTCTTTAGGTAGATATATACCTAAATATTTTATTCTTTTCGTTGCAATGGTGAATGGAATTGTTTACTTAATTTCTTTTTCTACTTTCTCATTATTAGTGTATAGGAATGCAAGGGATTTCTGAGTGTTGATTTTATATCTTGCAACTTTTGTATACATTTAAAAATATTTCCTTGATCTTTAAAAAATAAAACTGTAGCTTCTTTTTATGGGGTACAAAGATATACACAGTGAGATAGATACATAGATATACACAAACTGGTGAGAGTCATGGACCTTTTTTGAGGATATGATAGCAGTACCACGTTTCTGGTAAATTTCACAATCATGCACACACAATTTACATAAAGCTTTAGGATTTAAAGAACTCAAGAAGCTCATCTCTATATTTGAGATTGAGCAATATATTTCTATGTCACTATTTTCTGTCTCTTGACATCGAGAAATGTCAAGATATTAAATTATTGAACTGTTAGAGTATTCTGCATATAAAAGCTTTTACTTCTTAAATGTTCATTACGGAATCTCCCTTTTAAAAATATAAAATTAATCTCTACATAGCATTTTGTGATTTTTGTCTTTATTTATATTTTGTCTAATATTAATATTTAATTAACATTAAGTGCTGCTTTCTTCCTCTTTTGGCTGATATGTCAAAAACACTGAACGTCTTTTTTTTTTTTTGTCTTTTAAAAAAGATGTATCTCTTGGTTACATTATTTTTTATCAACTCAATCTGTGAGATTTTCAGATAATAATACTTGATTCATAAGATTGTCATGAGGATTAAGTGGCATAAATCACTGAAAGAATGTAGAATAACAGCATAGTGAAGGGCAGATATTGAGAAGTAGTAAATGATGAGAATAACAGTAAGAATCTACCTATAATGCAAGAGACCTGGGTTTGATCCCAGGGTCAGGAAGATCCTTTGGAGAAGAGAATTACTACATCCTTCAGTATTCTTGCCTGGACAATTCCATGGATGGAGGAGCCTAGTGGGCTACAGCCCATGGAATCATAAAGAATTGGCATGACTGAAAGACTAACACTTCTGGAATAATTTATATCAATTCTCATAATGGAGCCATGGTTTTACTTTTGTCATTTTGAGTATTTTTCTGATTCTTTTCAGATTTTCTGTATTTTCCTGTATTATATTTTCTTGCATAGGATATACCTTGCTTTTCTATTTTTTCATTGACATACAGGTACATATTTTGTTTTTAATTCTACTTGGTGGCTATCTTTTAGCTTCTAAAAGTGATATTTTAAAATGTAAAACATTACAAATATTTGGAAAACTGCAGAAAGTAATACAACCCACAACAGACACCAATGTTGCAGTCATACTTTGCAGATGTTAATATTTGCTCTACTTGTTTCAGGTTTTTCTCTCTCTTAAAGAAAGAAACCATTCTGAGTGGCACCAAAGCCCTGTTCCACATTCCCCAAAGATAATATCTATACTGAAGTTAGTGAGTATCAGTTCCATGCATGTTTTATACTTTTCTTACAGGACTCTACTTCCTCTAATTGTAAAAGTTAATAGTTAAATAGTGTTCTTGAGTGACATGGATGTAAAATTAGGAGTTCAGCATTTTTTCACTACACTACATTTCTTGCTCTTGCTACAACTTCAAGTTTTAGACGTAGAATAGTATGCTTTATTAAATTATTATTTTACTTAACATACCTTTTAATTCAATAATTAGTTCAGATATTTGACTTCAGCTTTATAATAATTTACCACAACTTATAGTTCTGTTTTTAAAAGGTTTTAATGATTCCTACCAATCCTTTACATGCAATTTCCCTGTAATGGACATTTTAATGCTCTGTCATCTCTTGCTAAGCTTGCTTTATATTTTAAAGTAATTTAAAGATGATATCCAAAGAAGGCAATGGCACCCTACTCCAGTACTCTTGCCTGGAAAATCCCATGGATGGAGGAGCCTGGTGGGCTACAGTCCATGGGGTTGCTAAGAGTTGGACATGACTGAGCGACTTCCCTTTCACTTTTCACTTTCATGCACTGGAGAAGGAAATGGCAACCCACTCCAGTGTTCTTGCCTGGAGAATCCCAGGGACAGGGGAGCCTGGTATGCTGCCGTCTATGGGGTTGCACAGAGGTGGACACGACTGAAGTGACTTAGCAGCAGCAGCAGCAAGGATGATATCTAGACATTTCATTTTATAAGTCATTGAATTTTTGAGAATAAATTTAGAACTCTCTTCACAAGGAAAAACTACCTGTGAGGCAATAAACACATCCTCAAATGTTATTCCCCACTAGGTACTTTGCAGACATTGTTCATTGGCCTGTGGTTGCTGTGGACAGCTATGAACAGCCTTCAGCATTCCTACTATGGAGAAAACAAAGACTTTTCTAAAGTTGACTCTGTGACCCATGATGGTTATTAGAGGTCTGCTCTGCCACCCAAGTTTCTATTATTTCCCAGGCTGTGTCTTTTTTTCTCTAATCTCTTTTCATTTCTATTTAGTCAACCTCAGATAGAGACCAAATTGATTCAGATATAGTTTTATTAATAGATATGGTGTGTAGATTGCCTCTCTCCTTACTTTCCATTTACTTGGGGCTAGCCAAATATTTTTTAGATTCACTGATAGATAGAAAGTTAATATGCATAATTCTTAGTCTAATTCCTGATGTCGTCAATCTTTTGTTCTATGTAACTCTACTGGACTAAAGCAGCATCATATTTTAGCTCAAGTATCTGATTAATCAACACAAAGAACAGATAGCAAAATGAGAATCCCCAGTGTCTGTTGACATGATTTTTTTTTTTTTTTGGCCTCTGTACCATCTTAAAACCTAGCTCTTTTCTTATTGCAACTACACCTCCCTCAAATACAAAACAAGCTTGTCTTCCATTGCATCTCAACTCTTTTCTGGAGGATAGAGTCTCAAGTTGGATGCAGAAAGATGGACAAATATAAGGTAGTAGGAGAAATGAAGAGCATTTGGCTGCCTGAAACCAAGCACCTGTTTCGTTATAGGATCCACTCAGTCATCTGATACAGACTATCTTATTTCTGATCCAGGACACAGATGACAAGAAAAGGAAGATGTTTCTCCTATTTAGATTCAGGTGGGAAACTGTCTTCTGTTTTTGGTTCATTGCTGATGCACGTCTTTCAACCCAATTCTCTCTATTCTATAGTTTCAGATGATAAGAGTGATAGCTTGACTTTTTGACAGCAGCTTGATATTTCAACTAACATTAGTCTCAACTCAGAGTCTAGGGGATGTAAACAGAGTAGAAGTTATTTCTATGTCAGGAGTTTGGAGGTATGTTAGGCTAGGAGGGTGGGCTTTCCTGTTAGCTCGGCTAGTCAAGAATCCACCTACAATGCAGGAGACCCCAGTACGATTCCTAGGTCAGGAAGATCTGCTGGAGAGGGATAGGCTATTTACTCCAGTGTTCTTGGGCTTTGCTGGTGGCTCAGATAGTAAAGAATCCACCTGCAATGTGGGAGACCTGGGTTTAATCCCTGGGTTGGGAAGATTCCCTGGAGAAGGGAACAGGTACCCACTCCAGTATTCTGGCCTGGAGAATTCCATGGATTGTATGGTCCATGGGGTTGCAAAAAATCAGATATGACTGAGTGACTTTCACTTCACTAGACTAGGGTGAGGGTAGCTTTGATCCCCAACTTCCTGTGTCCAGGCTCTATTTTATTGTTCTATTGTGAATGGTCTGGATTCTCAAGGTCACATCATAGACCAATATGACCACTGTCACTCAACACACTTACATTCTAGTCAAGAGGAAAGAAGAGTCTAAGAAGAAAGGACAAAGGACACGCATAAGCTTTCTTTTAGGGGACATTCCAAGAAGCTGTTACAATTTTTCTGCTTATCTTTTACTGACTAGATCTTAGCAACAGGGTCAGAAGGGTGAGTGTTACAGGGAAACAGACTCTTGTGAACAATCACGTGCCCACCTGAAAGTAAAGGGGGCTAATACTGATGAAAGGGAGAAGAAAGATTGAGGACAGCTAGCAGACTGTCATGACTTCTCATTTTTTAGGGCATACTGTCATACCATACCCCATTTTAAACCAAAAGAGAAACTTCGTTAATTCCTCAATATGTCAAACAATTTTATCTTTTAACAACCTAATGATAAGATGCATTCATACAACTCCACAGCTATATCTACATATTTTAATTGGGAAAGTTTCCAATGTCACATCTGTTTTTGGCACTAAGATCTTGATTTACCCATGAGAAAAACACTTGTATATCCTTAAGAGAAATATTTTTTTCCCCTTTCCTTCTGAGAGCATCTTTATTGTGTCTGGAACAATTCTTCACATTAGTAATATATGCATGCCTCACGCTCATTGGCATTTCAAGTGGCCTAGTCAGACACAGCTGTAGGAAACTAAGTGGAAGAAGAGATTACAGGTGAGATGTAGTTGTGGGGTGCTAGAAATGGTCCCTTGCTCCTAATCTTTTCTCATCTCTGCACACATAATTCCACCTGACAGTCCCCATCAAGTTCAAGTCATGTAATTTTATATACCAAACTGCCTTCTCGAAAAGAGAAGTTTTGAGTCACCATAAACTTTTCTTTGCTCACGTGGTCACTTATCTTTAATTAATCCTATTGTTATCTCATACATACCCTCAAGTTCATTGAAACAAAATTTCCATTGTTAATATCTCAAAAATGATTTTTTTTTCAATAGCTGGTCTCTACTGTCTAATCATTAAATATGTCCCACCTAATATTATCATCATCTATTTTACACCCAAGCCACAGGCCATTGCTGGATTAAGCCCAGATCACTAGAAATTGATTTTTCTTAATGTCTATTCTGTCTTTGTGGTTATTTGACTGTGCTATTCATTCATCTCACTGACTCCACAGTTCACACCATATAGTGACCAAGTAAACTTTCTTCAATTTATTATTTATCCTTGTTATTATCCCTTAATATTTACCTTTCAGTTCAGTTCAGTTCAGTCGCTCAGTCGTGTCTGACTCTTTGCAATCCCATGAACCGCAGCACACCAGGCCTCCCTGTCCATCACCAACTCCCAGAGTTCACTCAAACTCACGTCCATCGAGTCGGTGATGCCATCCAGCCATCTCAACCTCAGTCGTCCCCTTCTCCTCCTGCCCTCAATCCCTCCCAGCATCAGAGTCTTTTCCAATGAGTCAACTCTTCACATGAGCTGGCCAAAATACTGGAGTTTCAGTTTCAGTATCATTCCCTCCACAGAAATCCCAGGGCTGATCTCCTTCAGAATGGACTGGTTGGATCTCCTTGCAGTCCAAGGGACTCTCAAGAGTCTTCTCCAACACCACAGTTCAAAAGCATTAATTCTTCGGCACTCAGCCTTCTTCACAGTCCAACTCTCACATCCATACATGACCACTGGAAAAACCATAGCATTGACTAGACGGACCTTTGTTGGGAAAAGCTACTCTTTGATAATTCATACTCCATCAATTATAGAATTAGTTCCATTCTTGTTTTCTTACTAAAATTTCCCTACCCACCTGCCCAATGCAGTCACATTCTTCTACCAAATCCATCTTCTGAAACAAAGTAGGGGAAGGATATTGTGAGAGAGGTATTTTTATGGACTGAACATACATATGTCCCTGTTGTTTACTTGCTCAGTCATGTCCAACTCTTTTATGATCCCCAAAGAGTCTGTAGCCCACCAGGATCCTCTGTGAATCAGATTTTCCAGGCAGGAGTACTGGAATGGATTTCCATGCCCTCCTCCAGGGGCTCTTCCAACCCAGGGATCGAGCCTGCATCTTTTATGTGTCCTACTTTGGCAGGCAGGTTCTTTACCACTAGCACGATCTGGGAAGCCCTCACCAGGAACCAAAATCATTGCCACTTTAACTTGGACTTCTAGCCTCCAAAACTGTGAGAAGATGAATTTATGTTTTCTAAGCATTCAGTATATAAAATTTTGTTATGGCAGCCTGAGTGGACTAAGGAGGGTGTCTCTAAACCAGATCACGACTAGACGAAAATGCAAGGGAAGGTTTGAAGACTTCAGCTTATGGAAAGTGGTACAATATGGCATAAACACCAAGGCAGTTCAGGGGCTTTCCATTTATTCTTTGCTATCATCAAGGTCAGCCTGGGAACCAAGTGGTCTTCAGTCATGTCTGCTTGGACTCACATGGCTAAGGGAATGCACCAAGCAGGGATCTGAGATAGCACTTTTCACTCCCCTGAAAGTTTTTGTCTCCCTGGTCTTGATAGGGTTAGGCTCTGTTATTATTCACAAGTTATCCTTTACACTTTAGTTTAGTGATGAAGATGAGGAACAGGGTAGAGAATAAGAGGACCTACTGTCAGACTCTATCTAGTTGAACTAGAGAAGGCAATGGCAACCACACAGCAACCTCCAGTATTCTTGCCTGGAGAATTCCATGGACAAAGGAGCCTCACGGGTTACAGTCAGTCGGACATGACTAAGTGAACTAATACACACACATCTAGTTGAACAAGACTGAAAGCCAAAACTTTAACAAGATAGTGGGAAGAGTATGAGTCACGTCATTAGAGAATAAAGACTTACTTCATGTCTAAAGTTTTTGATGCACTTATGAAAATAAAAGTGCACAGAGAAAAGACTGGAAGGAAGTCTTCTAACAGTTTAAGAAGGATAACCTACAGATGGTCAGTTGAATGGTCATTTTCTAGCTTTTCTTCCAGAGGGTTCTTGTATTACTTCATAACTGGATCAAAAGCAAAATGAAAAGATGACGTGCTGTACATATTTCAAATTTAAATATTATAGACTACTACCTCCAAATCCTGATTCTTCTCATTACTTGAGTTTATGTTCTTGGCTGCATCTTTGCAGCTTTGTGACACTGTAAAGCTCAAGTCACAAATCATGCTTCACTGTGATTATCAGTGAAGCAAAGTTTGAATAAGCTTTTACATTATTTTCACTTAATAATGCACATTATTTCACTCTTTCCTGTTTCCATCACATTACTGGGAAATCTGTTCGAATGAAAGCACTGCTTTTCTAAGAACACACCTTGTTTTGAATCAAGGGTGATTTGCATTTTTAACACAGCAGGAGTTTGGGGGAATTTCTATGTATCAACATCTTTAAAAGATCTCCATCTCCACAGGCAGATGTGGAATGTTGAATATTTAGCATTTGTTACTAGAGAAAGGATTGCTACTTATATAACTGATGTAAGTAGTTGACTGCTTGCTAAAGTGCATGCTGCCATTCAATTGACTTGTTATTTTTATTGTTGGAGCTGTCTTGGCAGTAACCTAGTTATCTTTTCAAAACTGAAATCTATGAATATCCAAAGGACACACAAACTTCACAGAGAAGCCCAGCAATCTATTCCTGCTCTAGCCTCAGTAGCATGATTCCCTCACCCCAGGAAGCAGGGTTTAGAACAGGTTCGTGCACTTTAGGCTCCTTTAAACGGTAAGCAGTTTAGCCTTTTCCAAATGGTAAATGGTATGGACAGAGTGGGGCCACACTAACCGTCCTCACTCCCTCAAAAGACAAAACTGGCAACTGCTGATAATATAAGCTCTGCTGTCAAAAACACAACTACAAGCAACAGATTGAAGGCACAACCATGCAAAGAAGTATCTCAAGAGGGATAATTAAAACACACATGTACACCCAGAGAAAAATAGATGACTTCTGTGCCACCCCTCCCAGCCCCCATCCCAAACCTCTTGTATTTTTGATAAGCAATCAGACAGGAGAAAGGGGTTGTATGCTAGAGTATCTCTAAAATTGGCAATTAATAAGGATGCTGCTTTAACTGTCTAAGATTTCCTTCCTGCTAAATATTTAAATATATCATTCTGTTTGCCTCCACCCACATTCCATCTGTTTCAGGGAAGAGTTCTTGGTCCTTCTGACTTTTCTGACTCCAGATGTGCACAAGGGGACCTTTTCCTAAATGGAAAGATTTGTCTCTGTGTGTACCTGTCTTCATAGGTATATGAGTCAGAGTGAGCTAGAGTGAGCTTTTTTTGCAGATATGCCCTGAGAATCTGTGGAGTGTGTGTGTGTATATGAGTGAGACAGAGAGGGACAGACAGAGAAATTGAAAAACATAACCCCTACCCAATATCTTGCTCTTGCTACAATTTATCTGGATGCAGTTTTAAATAGTTTCAACACAAAGAAAGCTTGAATCTGGATCAAGAAAAAATAAAAACCAAAAAGGCAAGTTTTTTTTTTTTTTTCTTTTCCTTTCAGTTGTATTATATCCAGTGCCCGGGATTATCATTGCTCACAATAGGAACACAGTCATCCAAGGGCCTTTAGTCTCTCCTGTGGGTAAAAGCTGAATGGGAATGCAGATAAAACAACAATGGTGGAAGGGTGGAAGACTGGAGGAAAGCTACATATTCCCATTGGGAGGTAGGGAATTTTTTAAAGATTTCAACCATGTGATGCTGTTCATTATCCAGATCACTTTAGAGAAGTCTGAAGACTGCATCAATCTAAATTTAAGCTTTCTTATAAATATAAATATTTATTCATTCAATAAATATTTATTGGATGCATACAATGTGGCAAGCATTCTGGAAGATACAAAATGAATCATACAGTCTTTCCTCTCAAAGAGTTTATGATTGTATACAGGATGATAATATATATGCAAATAACTGTATTATTTTATTTAGGACTCTTTCAGTTGCAAATGACAGAATCCAAAAACAAAGTCACTTACACAGAAAAGGAATTTATTGGTTCAGGTAACTAAAAGTTTTTGACTAGCTCTTTAGGCACAGCTGAATTCAGGGACTCATTTGATATGAAGTTGCTCTTATTCTCACCCTCCTCCCCTCCCCAGTACTTCAATTTCTTTGAATTTGGACTGTTTGGACAAATCACTACAGACAAAGACGTTATACTGTGACCACGGGAAAATGGTCAAGGGACTAGAGGCTATGGGGAGATTCAGAGCAGACTGAAAAGGAGTGAGAAAGTAAGAGATGTTAAAGTGATTGTGAGACTAGATGGAAAATGAGTCTGATGCAGTGTTGCTAGGCAACTGAAGTGGAGAAGGAACGGAGGTCACAGGAGTTGAAGGGACTGAGAAACAAGAGGTCAAGGTTGTGGGTGAGTCTTGAATTTGCAGCTGTAAAATATGAAATCATACAGACAGACCCAACCCTCGGGGTGAGTAGTGGGGAGACTGGTAGTGAGGTGAGAGAGGGGGTACCATCGGTGGGGGTGAGTGACCTCTGGGGCTGTGTGTTCTATCCATCACCATTTGTAAACAGTGTTAACAGTACCATCTGGGTCAGCCCTGGCCAGAGACAAGTCAACAGGTTCTTAGACAGGAGGTGTGGAAAGGGTAATCGGACCTTGCCTGGTGCACTGAGAGGCTGTGGACCGAGTGGGTGGCTGTATAGGTACATTGTTTTGTGTTTTGAACCTTTGCTGCTGCTGCTGCTGCTGCTGCTGCTGCTAAGTCACTTCAGTCGTGTCCGACTCTGTGCGACCCCATAGAAAGCAGCCCACCAGGCTCTGCCATCCCTAGGATTCTCCAGGCAAGAACAGTGGAGTGGGCTGCCATTTCCTTCTCCATTTTAATTCCTTAAAACAACTGGCAGTAGAGATACCTTCTACCCCACAGTCCTAAAACCAGCCCTTGCTAGGTGCCCCAAAACTGGGGAAAATTTCTCTAATCATGACTTCCTAAGAAAAGTTCACCCCTGCTTTAACATTTACATTCTTAATCTGTGTCCTAAATTTCCTTAATCTATCCATGTGTTTACTCATGTAGTTCTTTTATGTCTAACCCCTCTCTTGAGAGGGCTTCCCAGGTGGCGCTAGTGGTAAAGAACCAGCCTAAGAGATGTGGGTTTGAACCTTAGGTCGGGAAGATCCCCTGGAGGAGTGAATGGCAATCCACTCCAGTATTCTTGCCTAGTGAGTCCCATGGACAGAGGAGCCTAAGTCTTGGGACCACAAGAGTCGGACACAACTGAGTGACTAACACTTTTCTCTCTTCAGAATGTAAGATTCAGGAGGGTATGGCTCTTTATTCTATTTTATGTTTCTAGTTTTCTTCCCTAATCTGTGCCTTTCTTTTAGAAGCTGAATACACACACACATACACATTATACATATAAAATATATACATGTATATATTCTTTCCAGTTACCTGTGCAAATTTTTCTGATAACATTTTAGTGCAAAAGGATCAAAATAAAATTGGCACAATACTAAATAGATGAAACATTTCTTCTTCTCTTATCAAAGTGTTCCTAAATAGCTTGCTTTGGTGTTATTTAAAGGATATTAAAGTGTAAGAGTAAGGAATTAAATTGTGTGGTGTAGCCCTTTGTTTTTCCACACCTGATATTAATTATCTCTTAGTACAGCCGACTCTTCTGCCTAAACAAAGCAGAATTTGTTCTCTTTCTCTTTCCCCTCCTTTTCTCCCCTTCTTTTCTACACCACATCCACTTACTGCATCTTCATCCTTAAAACCTATTTGTCAGATCTGTGATTTCCATGTAAGCACTCCAATTCACCCTCTCTTATGCATACTTCTCCTAATTTGCATCACTAATGGGGAGAATGAAATTTCTAGATTCAGTGCTATTCTTGTTGTATCTTTATAATCATCATCACATTATTAGAATAATGAAAGCAAAATGTTCTGCTGCTTGGAGTTCAGTGCTAACGAGGTCAAGGTGGTTGGTTCAATCTCTAGGCAGGCTAGTTAGGATTTCACACAGGAAAAAAATTTTCATAGCGATGGACTGCACCCTTAATCTTAACTAGCCATCTTACAAAGATGTATCATTGCTTGGAAGCAGACTAATGAGAGAAAGGGGAAGCCTCGGGCCACTCTCATAACCAGCCTAGTTATCCTGGACCCCAAATTAAGGAGTCAAGCAAGTAGAATTAACTTTAACAAATGGCAACTGAAAATATTTCAAGAATATAAGAACAAATCAGATAAAGATAATCAAAGGTAAGAATCAATATTAAACAATAGGTACCATATGGAGATGGCAATGCCAGCAACTGTGCTAAGCTCTTTACAAGTATTAGTTAACTTTAGGGCCCCTCCATACAGCTGCACAGCTTGTAGACTGCACAACTTTAAAGGGACCCTTTCACTTCTACTATGATGTGAAAGGGCCACATAAGGGCATTGGTTCTTTAGTCTTCACAGCATCTTCATAACATAAATTCTGCAATCCATTACTGTCCCCTTACACATGAGGGAAAAGGAAACTATTAGAGAGTAAATAATTTGCCCAAGTCATACAGATAACGAATGTTGGTGATAGGATTCAAAGATATTCCACTTCAGTTAAAGAAATCTTCAGAATGGGGAAAGTAAAGACTATTTAATCTTGGTAGGATAATGTATTGAAATCTAAGAGAAGTCCTCTGAGACCAGAAAGGGATGTGACTCTATTACTTTCAGAAAAACCCACAGGAAAAATGAAGAACAGTTCAGGGTCACCGGGGATGACCTACAGATTCCAGAGCTAGATACAGGCAGAGAAAGTAGTGGGCCTCACTAGTAATCCTAATTTGTATCTTTATCATAGCATGTCCTTGTTTAGGGCACACTTTATTAGCAAGGAAAAGGTATAAACACTCACCTATGGTTCATTTTCCAGGCCTAGAAAATAGAGAAAACTACCCTTTACTCAGGATAGAGAAGCTAAAATGGATATCCGTCAGGTCTCTCCCCATGACCTTGTCATGGGTAGGATCTATCCTTGCGTTTTTCATTACATTTCTCCACTGGTAGAGTGGGATGCTTGTAAAATGCAGAGTATCGAGTTCTACCTTGAGCTATTCAATCTCCAGGTGACCAGAAGATACTTAAGCACATCAGAATTTGGAAACACTGACCTAGAAGATGGGTGAGGTGATAAATGTACTCAATTTCTAAAGCACATAGATTGACAGAGGACTTGGGAACAGATGAAAAGAGAAACCCTCAAAGGGCAATCAGGGACGTGAGATTCAACTGAAAATACCAAGTCTCCTTCTTGGACTCTCTCCTTAGAGATGGATGTGCAGTTGGACCATTGTTTAGTGCCTCATCACATGCTCCAACACACGTTAGGATCAAAGCTGCAACACCTGATACGATGAGAGACCGGGGGGCTGGGAGTCAGAATAGACGTGCGTAGGCATCGTGTGTGTGCCTTCAGTTGTGTCCAATACTTTGTGACCCCCTGGACTATAGCCTGCCAGGCTCCTCCATCCATAGGTTTTCCCAGGTAAGAGGACTGGAGTGGGTTGCCATTACCTTCTCCAGGCGAGATCTTCCAGACCCAGGGATCTAACCTGTGTCTCTTGGGTCTCCTACATTATTTACCACAGAGCTGCCTGGGAAGCCCTGGGAGTCAGAATTACTCAGATCCGAATCCCTGCTCAGCCTCTCACCAGTTGAGAGGGCAAATAATTTCTTTAGGTACCTCTGGGCAAATGGTATATTTTCTCCAGCCTCTATTTCCTTACTTATACTATTAGGATAAAAATCAGCTCTTATAGTATTATGAGGATAAAATGAGATGATTTATGTAAAGCACCTGGTGTAAGTTTGCATTGATGATAAGTTTAGTTGTAGTTATTGCGGTTAGACAACCATTGTTTCTAGAAAGAAAAGTCACAGTTGTTTCCAGATTGGGCAAAGGAATCAGTCAAATTGGGCTCTTACTAATTAAATGTAGTGTTAAATTACTGAACTTCAAGTTTGAAAACAAATTTGGCTTTGGAAGTGTCTTCATTGTACTACTTAAAGTGGAGTTATTTCAAATGAAAAGAAAAATATTTAAGAAATACAATGACAGGAAGAAAAGACAGAAGGAGCCTCTGATACCACTGTACCACTTGGGTCTTTCTGATGTGGTTGAGGGGTGGAGAGCCCTGAGAATAAGCCTTTAAAGAGAAGAGAGAAGCATCTCTGAGGAGAGGAGGACAAGGCAGGTAGACCACTGAGTTTGCTTCATTTTCAGGACTACCATGAAAGGAGAAAGAATCAGCAAGCGCTCACATGAGGACGGTATAGTGGAAACGTTGCTGATAGGGTCAATGACTGATATTAAGAGATGTTTTCTTCCTGATTTCTGTGACTGGGAGGAAAGCATTTGGCAGAAGCTTCAGGAAAGGTATAATCTTTTAGTTAGCTTAGAGTAAAAAAAAAATAAACAGCAACAAGTCTAACTGCTGGTTAGACTTGGCAAAAATTGCCACTTAGAGGAGTGATTGAGAGAGGCGGGTTGCATGCAGGAGTGTACATTTCCGCTAATTCAGGATGTCTGCGAAGCGGCGGTGCGCTGGTTAATTGAACACTTTGCTTTCCTGAATGTTTCCATCATTATGCAGCACATATGGATCACAATTTTCAGATAAATGGAATGCATGTGGAATCTTAAAATATTCTGAGACTGTCTGGTCTATGGCTTCCATTTTATAGATGAGGACATTTAGGCCCCATTAGGCAAATTTGTGAAGTCACAGCTAATTAGTAAGGTAGCCAAGATCTGAACCCAGATCTTTTCATTTTTAGGTCAATGTTTATTTCCACTATGCCAGTGGTTACAGAACTCTTAACATTCTTGAAGAACTTCCAGTGATTGAGAATTTCAAGTACCTCGGAGGTCACCATCACTGGTACCTGTTTGCTCCGAGCCAAGCTAAAGGACAGAAGTTAGACATGAAGGACACTGGGTTGACTCTCTTCCCACTCAATACAGTAGCCCCAAACGTCCTATTTTAAACAAACTAGTGACAGCCACTTGTTCATTCATCATTTGCTTCTCTCTCACAAACTTTTATAAAATATGCAAATGAAGGTGATTAGGCTTTGTGGGTGTTTCAGAAACTGTACTTTTTGATGGAAATTTAGAAATGAAATAGGCACACAGAAAAATATTTCAAAATAGGATGATTAAAAGAAGGCTCATTAAGTATATTAGAAGCAACAGCCCACAGGCTTAAAATTTGGTTTTATAAGGCTACTGCAGTGCAGGTTAACCTGACACTCAGTTGAAATACTGGAAGACACAAGTGGATGCTAGATGTAATTTTAGGGAAAAATCCCACCTCTACAACTCACAAAACCTGCAGCCAATCCACCTTGAAAACAAGACTGCTGTGGAAATAAATCTGGGGACATTCAGTTCAGTTCAGTTTAGTTCAGTTACTCAGTGTGTCTAACTCTTTGTGACCCCATGAACCGCAGCACACCAGGCCTCCCTGTCCATTACCAACTCCCAGAGTCCACCCAAACCCATACCCATTGTGTTGGTGATGCCATCCAGCCATCTCATCCTCTGTCATCCCCTTCTCCTTCTGCCCTCAATCTTTCCCAGCATCAGAGTGGTCAAAGTATTGGAGTTTCAGCTTCAGCATCAGTCCTTCCAATGAACACCCAGGACTGATCTTCTTTAGGATGGAATGGTTGGATCTCATTGAAGTCCAAGGGACTCTCAAGAGTCTTCTCCAACACCACACTTCAAAAGCATCAATGCTTCGGTGCTCAACTTTCTTCACAGTCCAACTCTCACATCCATACATGACTACTGGAAAAAACATAGCCTTGACTAGATGGACCTTTGTTGGCAAAGTAATGTCTCTGCTTTTTAATATGCTGTGTAGGTTGGTCCTAACTTTCCTTCCAAGGAGCAAGTATCTTTTAATTTCATGGCTGCAATCACCATCTGCAGTGATTTTGGAGCCCAGAAAAATAAAGTCTGACACTGTTTCCACTGTTTCCCCATCTATTTCCCATGAAGTGATGGGACCGGATGCCATGATCTTAGTTTTCTGAATGTTGAGCTTTAAGCCAACTTTTTCACTCTCCTCTTTCACTTTTATCAAGAGGCTCTGTAGTTCTTCACTTTCTGTCATAAGGGTGGTGTCATCTGCATATCTGAGGTTATTGATATTTCTCCCAGCATTACTTGCATTTGAAGATACGGTGGAGAATATTGTTTAATGTTTATTCATGTGCCTACGTTTAATCTCACTAATAAATTTACATTAGTCCCTAAGACAGAGATAGAATTAAGGGTTGGGAGTCTTTGGTATATTTCTAGAACAGGCTTTTAAAACTTGAATATGCATATGAGTGAACTTGGGAATGTGCCTGTGCAGACTGGGATACAGTAGGTCTGGGGTGGAAACTGCTATTCACATTTCTAAACACTTCCCAGGAGATGCTAACTCTTGGTCCTTGGACCACATTTTGATCAGGAAAGGTTGAGAGGAGTGAGAAGAAAAGTGAAGAACAAGAGAGCTCTACTACTCAGGGAAATTAGGTCTGTATGGTTGACCAATTCTTCACTAGAAACACAACTAATAATTACCATAGAACAAAGTAAAGAAACGTTAAGGACTTGTCTCAAAGGCAACATGTTTTAGTGCTAAAAATGAAATGTGTGTACATATGTGACTCTGTATATGTGTCCTGTCCTCACCATCTACCACATTGTAATCAATGTAATCTTATAAAACTTTAAATTGCTTGTCACCCTCCTTTAAAAAAATTGTTCAGCAGCCCCTTTTGTAGAGATAATGTACAAACTCTTAAAAGCTGACATCATTCCCCTGCATCTGGTTACTTCCTCATGTCTCATCACTTATTACTCTCTAAACATACCAAACATCTGTTAGTCTTTCAATAACATGTTTTCTCTCCCCTGTAGGTCTTCATAATACTGTTCCTTCTTCCTAAAACACTTTCTCCTCCCCTATCATTCTACTATGTCTTCTCTTCACACAGTATCCCTTTTGTCCCTCAGAGAGAGTCTTCCTCAATGTATTATGTAAATTAAAGAACCTCTGCTCTAAAACTGTATGGCTTCTTGGTTTCCCCCTATCAAAATCTATCATACTGCCAATGGTCAGTTTATTTGAACATGTTCCCCACTGTACTCAATTCTCCTTGGGGACAGAGACCATGTCTTTTTTTGCCTATTATGTGTCCTCTTTTCTTGGCTTGCCCATCTTTAGGCAACCGGGAATTACTGAATAAATAAAAGAATGGGTAATAGTTGCAATCCTGCATGGGAGTGTGGGAGAGGGATGATGTAGGGCATTGTCCAGAGAGCGTTGAAAATATTGGTTGGAGTAACCTAGTGAGGTGTGGGCTGCCAGAATGCATTTTTCTAGAAGACGAAGACCAAGATCATGAAGTATCCATATTAGGCAACTGGAATTGGGAAGGGAAGGCACAAATGAGAAAGTTTCACAGGGAAGGGAAGAAAAGTATAGAAGACAAAATATATAGATCTAACTGTGGTTCTCCTGGGGCTATTTAGATAACAAAATAGAATATCTTGGGCAGAAAGAAAACCTGCACTGGGGATAGACAGAAGGTAGAGTGGAAAGTGGACTAAAATATCTTCTCCAAATCCTTGCAGAATCATAGGGTAGCTACACTGGGAAGCCTGAGACTGCTGACAGTATGGATTTAGGAGGCATTTAATTGCTTAAATACTTTTAAGATGTGAGAACAGGCTTATAATGGTTTACAGAACAAAAATAACATCTTGTGAGACCCATGTGACAATGAAGGACATATTTGTGAAATATCCTATATCCAGAAAAGAATAGGCAGGAAGAGAAGAGAGGATGCAAAGGGCTCCTAAAATAAAACTTGCCTTGGGCCTGGTGCATGCAGGGTGATTATTCACATACGCAAGTCAGGGAGACGCTTGTAAGTTTTCAGTGGTGACACTTCTGACACTTGGATTTGATTTCTCAGGATATGCCCTAAAATTGTGGTTATCAAATCTTCTAATAAGCAATGACCCTTTTGTCAAATAAAATATTTCTTCTTGGATGGGAACGAATAATCAGGTTGAAAAGAAGCCTGTGGAAATGAACAATGAATCCAACCTCCCACACCCTTCCAGCATCCCACCTTAGGTTTTTGACAAAGCGTCAAGGTTTTGGAATAAACACTCACAGTCCAATTTCTATTCTCTATTAGTCTCCATTCCCAAATACTTAGTGACTGACATTTGCTCAGACCACACGGACTGCCTTTCCCACTGATATTGTGAAAGTTTAAATTCAGTTTTGACTCCAAATGATACTTCATATATATATATATATATAAAATACATATCAGTTCAGTCGCTCAGTCGTGTCTGACTCTATGCAACCCCACAGACTGCAGCATGCCAGGCTTCCCTGACCATTGCCAACTTCCAGAGCTTACTCAAACTCATATCCATCAAGTCAGTGATGCCATCCAACCATCTCATCCTCTGTCATCCCCTTCTCCTCCTGCCTTCAATCTTCCCCAGCATCAGGGTCTTTTCTAGTGAGTCAGTTCTTCGCATCCGGTGGCCAAATTATTGGAGTTTCAGCTTCAGCATCAGTCCTTCCAATGAATATTCAGGACTGATTTCCTTTAGGATGGACTGGTTGGATCTCTTTGTAATCTAAGAGACTCTCAAGAGTCTTCTCCAACACCACACTTCAAAGGCATCAATTCTTTGGTGCTCAGCTTTCTTTATAGTCCAAATCTCATATCCATACATGACTACTGGTAAAAATATAGCTTTGACCAGATGGACCTTTGTTGGCAAAGTAATGTCTCTGCTTTTTAATATGCTGTCTAGGTTGGTCATAGCTTTTCTTCTAAGGAGCAAGTGTCTTTTAATTTCATGGCTGCAAGTCACCATCTGCAGTGATTTTGGAGCCCAAAAAATAAAGTCTCTCACTATGTCCACTCTTTCCGTATCTATTTGCCATGAAGTGATGGGACCAGATGCCATGATCTTAGTTTTCTGAATGTTGAGTTTTAAGCCAAATTTTTCACTCTCCTCTTTCATTTTTATCAAGAGGCTCTTTAGTTCTTCTTCACTTTTTGTCATAAGGGTGGTGTCATCTGCATATCTGAGGTTATTGATATTTCTCCCAGCAATCTTGATTCCAGCTTGTGCTTCATCCAGCCTGGCATTTTGCATGATGTACCCTGCATATAAGTTAAATAAGGTGACAATATGCAGCCTTGACATACTCCTTTCCGATTTAGAACCAATCTATTTTTCCATGTCCAGTTCTAACTGTTGCTTCTTGACCTGCATACTAAGGTTTCTCAAGAGGAAGGTCAGGTGGTCTGGTATTCCCATCTCTGTCAGAATTTTCCACAGTTTATTGTGATCCACATAGTCAAAGGCTTTGACATCGTCAATAAAGCAGAAATAGATGTTTTTTCCTGGAACTCTCTTGCTTTTTCGATGTCCAGTAGATGTTGGCAATTTGATCTTTGGTTCCTCTGCCTTTTCTAAAACAAGCTTGAACATCTGGAAGTTCATGGTTCACATATTGTTGAAGCCTGGCTTGGAGAATTTTGAGCATTACTTTACTAGTGTGTGAGATGAGTGCAATTGTGTGGTAGTTTGAGCATTCTTTGGCATTGTCTTTCTTAGGGACTGGAGTGAAAACTGACCTTTTCCAATCCTGTGGCCACTGCTGAATTTTCCAAATTTGCTGGCATATTGAGTGCAGCGCTTTCACAGCATCATCTTTCAGGATTTGAAATAGCTCAACTGGAATTCCATCACCTTCACTAGTTTTGTTTGTAGTGATGTTTGCTAAGGCCAACTTGACCTCGCATTCCAGGATCTCTAGCTCTAGGTGAGTGATCACACAATCACAGTTATCTGAGTCATGAATATCTTTTTTTGTACAGTTCTTTGAGACCCAGGTTCAACCCCTGGGTTGGGAAGATCCTCTGGAGAAGGAAATGGCAACCCACTCCAGTACTCTTGCCTGGAAAATCCCATGGACAGAGGAGCGTGGTAGGCTACAGTCCATGGGGTCGCAAAGAATCGGACATGACTGAGCAACTTCACTTCACTTCTGTGTATTCTTGCCACATCTTCTTAATATCTTCTGCTTCTGTTAGGTCCATTCCATTTCTGTCCTTTACTGCACCCATCTTTGCATGAAATGTTTCCCTGGTATTTCTAATTTTCTTGAAGAGATCATTAGTCTTTCCCATTCTATTGTTTTCCTCTTTTTCTTTGCAGTGATAACTGAGGAAGGCTTTCTTATACACACACACAGACACACATATATATACACACAGACACATATATAATGGATATATATATGTATATATTATAAATACCCACATATATATATCATATGTTAATATATATAGATATAGGCTTCCTGGTAAAGAATCTGCCTGCTAATGCAGGAGGTGCAGGTTTGATCCCTGGGTCAGAAGATCCCCTGGAGTAGGAAATGGCAACCCACTCCAGTATTCTTGTCTGGGAAATCCTATGGACAGAGAAGCCTGGTGGGCTACAGCCCATGGGGTTGCAAAGAGTCAGACATGACTTAATGGCTAAGGAATAACAAAATATATACAAATATGTCTGTGAATGGTTGAACCATTTACCATTAGATGTAAACAAATACAAAGATTTATCAGCATTTAAAGAAACAAAAGACAATAATAGTACATTTTTTTATATTTTAATTTTGCCTGTTATCAATCACTTTTTACAGAATTCTGCATTTCTAATTTATTCCGGATCTTTTCAAGTCAATGACCTTGCCAGTGAATGATCAATACTGATCAATAATGCAACTGGCTTCATGAAGAGATCCTCTAGAAGAGATTTTTAATAAGCTGCTCAACCTTAACTGAATATATAACAGTCACTCCCTAAATATGTTTTGAAAGATGAACTGAATGAATGAGTGTAGGATTTGGTTCTTTTTTAAAATTGTTATTTTATCACACAAGCCATGATAGGGTCTGAGTTATAGAGGAAATGACTATGCACCTGGAATCAGAAGATCTAGGTTGAGTGCTAACTTCAAGCAATTTTTTATTTGACACTAAGTCCTAGTTTCATTTTTTGTAAAGGTTTAGTAGCAAGTATTACTTGAAACTATAAACTACTATAAATATGTTGTCAATGACTATCATTGGAAATGTCTGCACTTCTCTCAAGCCCTAAAGCATGTTTCCCCAGGAACCTCAAGGAGAAGAACAGACTTTTTCTGGACTTCTTTTCTATTTGTTATTTTCCTTGTCCATAACTACTCCATCTGAAGATAGTATTAATGATTTTATCCCCGATAGTCTATCCAGCCAGGAATGTTTGTCTTAGTTTAAGGCAGCCCTCTAACCCCTACTTCTAATGAATATTTCATTAACCTTGAAAGTACTTAACTATCTCTGCTTTCTAACAAAATTACACTTTTACTTGTTTTTGTAACTCACAACCAAAAATATTTTTTTTTAACAAGACTAACTTTTAAAACAGGGGTCCCCAACCTCTGGGCCATGGACTTGTACCTCCTGTCTGATCAGTGATGGCATTAGCTTAGAAATAAAATGCATAATAAATGTAATATGCTTGAATCATCCTGAAATCATCCCCCTTCTCCATCTGTGTAAAAACTGTCTTCTTCATGGAACCAGTGCCAAAAAGGTCGGGGAATACTGTTTTAAAAGAGCTGTCCAGGCTATAGACCAAATCCATATGTTAAATCCTAACTCTTTATTATTAGGTATTAGGTGATGGTATTAGGAGGTGGGGCCTTTGGGAGGTAATTAGGTCATGAGGATGGAGCCCTGAAGAATGGGATTAGTGCCCTTATAAAAGCTCAACATTCAAAAAACGAAGATCATGGCATCCGGTCCCATCACTTCATGGGAAATAGATGGGGAAACAGTATCAGACTTTCTTTTGGGGGGCTCCAAAATCACTGCAGATGGTGATTGCAGCCATGAAATTAAAAGACGCTTACTCTTTGGAAGAAAAGTTATGACCAACCTAGACAGCATATTCAAAAGCAGAGACATTACTTTGCTGACTAAGGTCCGTCTAGTCAAGGCTATGCTTTTTCCTGTGGTCCTGTATGGATGTGAGAGTTGGACTGTGAAGAAGGCTGAGTGCCAAAGAATTGATGCTTTTGAACTGTGGTGTTGGAGAAGACTCTTGAGAGTCCCTTGGACTGCAAGGAGATCCAACCAGTCCATTCTGAAGGAGATTAGCCCTGGGATTTCTTTGGAAGGAATGATGCTAAAGCTGAAACTCCAGTACTTTGGCCACCTCATGCGAACAGTTGACTCATTGGAAAAGACTCTGATGCTGGGAGGGATTGAGGGCAGGAGGAGAAGGGGATGACCGAAGATGAGATGGCTGGATGGCATCACTGACTCGATGGACATGAGTCTGAGTGAACTCCTGGAGTTGGTGATGGACAGGGAGGCCTGGTGTGCTGCGATTCATGGGGTCGCAAAGAGTCGGACACGACTGAGTGACCGGACTGATGAGAATCCAGAGAGTTCCCTTGCCCTTTCTACCATGTGAGGACACAGAAGTAGGTCCTCTATGAACCAAGAAATGGGTTCTCACACCAGACACCAAATCTGCCAGTGCCTAAATCTTAGATTCTCCAGCCTCTGCAACTGTCTGTTGTTTATAAGCTACCCAGCCTCCCAGCCCATGGTATTCTGTCACAACAGTTGGAATAAACAAAGTCTAATTGGTCTTTTGACTTAGGAATATCACTTGGCCTCCCTGATAACAGATTGTACACCCAACCTTTTACACTCATAATAATAACAGATAATTCCTCTCAAATTGCTATAAATGTGAAAAGGATCATACAGTGCATGCACTATATTATCAAGATACATTTCATAAATTTTACCTGCATAACAGGATTGAGAAACCAGCTGCAGAATATAACACAGCAGGGTTTAATTAAATGTTAATTAAAATTAACATTGTCTTGCTTTTCTATTTTAAACGTATTCTTAACCATAGTGCTATGCCCAGATTATACTTAAGCAGAAGGGTGATAGCCTAAAATTTTCTGATTTGTTTAGAGAGAAGCACCATTTGTTGAGTTCCCAGCATATACCATATGTATTTATTTAAACTTTATTACAACCTCAGGAAGGTTTTATCCTTTCCATTTGATACACTTAGATTCTAAAGCTCAGTCAACTTAATAACCTGCCCACAATTTCACAACACAAAAGCAGTGTGGTGGAATTTCAATTCAGGAGTGAAAGATTTAAATCACAACCTCTCTCTCTAACAACCATTTAGTTTCCCAAGAGATAAGATGATTTTTAAAAGATATAGAATTTTACATTTCGATATGGAGCATGTTTATATATAGATTAGAGTTGTCTAACAGAAAAACACTAGATTTAGAATAGACATCAGGTATAATAGGATACAATATTTAACCAAAATCAGAAAATTATTAAGTCTTTAATAATAATACTCTATAAATTTTCTATAATATTCTACAGAAACACATATTCCCTAAGTGCCCTTTGCATGGCTTGTTTGCTTGCTTGCTTGCTAAGTCGCTTCAGTCATGCCCGACTCTATGCGACCCCATAGACGGCAGCTCACCAGGCTCCCTCGTCCCTGGGATTCTCCAGGCAAGAACACGAGTGGGTTTTGCATGGCTGGTAAATGCTATTACTTGATTTACACCTGTAACCAAGATACAATCTACCTATATTCCTGGCAGTGGTCACCCAGCCTTAAATATTCCCCACACGCAAGTCCAAGCATCTACCAGCAAAACTATTTAGATAAAAGCTGGACATTATATCTCTAAAATCTAATTTAACTCTAAAGACCAAAATAAATAAATAAGTAAAGCTGAGACATTGATTCTTCTAATTTAAGTCCTGAAAAACAGAAAGGAACAGGATGCTCTTTAGTTCATAATATTTACAGAATTTGATGACCCATACTCCCTTTTTAGAAAATGAAATCAGACAGCAAAACAAGAGATAAACCTCATGTCTGTGGCTTGGTCTCCTTCTCCATCTCATCCTTTATCCAACTTAGGCAACTGGGAGCTAACAGCTGAGACAGAAAATAAGTAGAATAGCTAGTCATCCAAGAAAATCATTAAACCACTCAGGCTTTGATTTCTCCAGGTAGAAATGTGAGTCTTATATACCGTGCCCCTCATTAAAATATTAATTCACCCTCACCCCAGAAACATGCTGGAGATCCACAGCCCATGCCCACTCCAGGAGCAATGATGGATCAATATTGCTACACGTGCCTTCTCACACCAAACCAGTGGGGATACAAAGCTGTGAAACTGCAAGACCAATTCATATTTCAGCACTGTCCCTATCAATGTAAGCATCACTATATGGATTTTGAGCCTTAAATGAGGATAATATCTGAACACTATTTTGCAGAAAACTTAGACTAGGTGCATAGGTGATAGATAATCTGCAAATTGTAACATAGCATACAACTATAACTACCTTGAGAGATTTCATGAATTCTGATTTGTGTAAATAGTATGCATGATCATTCAGCCCAGAAAGGGATACAGCACCCTCTCATGGAAAGCTGTTCTTGCCCATGGAAATGACCCTCAGGATGGCAAGGGATTAATGCTGCAGGAATGTTGTCAATAATGGTATAATGAAACATCAGATACCTTTCACTAATAGCAAAATAAGAAGATATAGGGTCAGAATATGATGCTTCTGATAATGTCTAATTAGCAAAAAAAAAAAAAAATCACTGTCCCCGTATTGCCATGCGTCATGAACTTTGAATAAATGATTTTGTTTGCTCTTAGAAAAACATTTCAAAGGTGGACTTATTTTCCCTACTTCTCACATTGGGAAACTGAGGCCCCTAGAGTTTAAGAAATATGTACATAAGAATGAAAAGTATATTGGAAGGAGTGTGTCTGTCTGCTGGCTGCAGTTTGATGTGCCTGCCCTGACTCACTGCAGGACAGCAACTTGCACACTCATAAACATAAAAAGGACAGAGCTAGGCATTTGACTGGGATGAACTTGACTCCAACTCTTAATTAAGAATTAGTCACTCCTTTGCTTATTTACTAGCATGCATTTATTTGTTCTTCAATACATTATAGATTAACTGTGGACTTTATCCTTCATTTTGCATTCTGATTTTCTTAATGATATTACTCCATGTTTGCTATTAACACCTTATCTTGTGGACCCCTAGTGGGGGAAATCTGTATCCTGTGTGTGTGTGTGTGTGGTATCAGGGTAGACGCATTAAACTGCAGCCAGAAAACAAACATACTCATATATACCAATATCCCTTTATCTACATGTAGGTACTACCCCTTCATTTACTGCACATGGGGATTAAAAACTATCTTCTGTATTCTATTGACAATAGATGGCATTGATTATAAAATGCACTGTTATTTTACAAGTCACCAAGAAAGAAACACATACGGCCGATTAAATTATAATGCTTCCTTGGGCTTACTCAGAAGGTAAAGAATCTGCCTGCAGGGCAGGAGACCTGGGTTTGATCCTGGGTCGGAAAGGTTCCTAGAGAAGGGAATGGCTACCCCCTCCACTATTCTAGCCTGGAGAATTCCATGGACAGAGGAGTTCAGCAGGCTATAGTTCATGAGGTTGCAACTCTAAAATATAATTCAGTTTCAGAAACATTAATCTGTGAATAAAAAGTATGTCCTTTAGAAGTGATGAGCTATGTCATGCGTTATGTAGCTCTTGCAGCATACTGTATTGACTAAGTATACTTTGCATGGATGTAATTTACATGCACAACTCACTATTCATCTACTTTTACACAGTTCCAGTTTCAGTGGGCATGCATAGGAAGGCTGGCCCCATGTTTGATCATATCGACTCTGGAACCACCCTTGTCTTGGTTCAAGATGTGACTGTTACTACATATTAGGTATATGGCCTTGGGAGGTTTCTTAACCTTTCAGTGGATCACATTCCTCTTCTCTACAGCATATAATAAAATCTAACATAGAGTTATTGTGAGGATTAAATGAGTGAAACTGTGCCTTGCACATATTAAGTGCTTCAAATATATTCATTGTTAATATAGCTGTTACTATGATTACAAAGCACATGAAGATGTAAGCTATATTGTACTCCCAGTGAGAATCTTTACAATGCCCAGGGCACTCCATTTCAACTTCAAGACGAAGCCTTTTCCAAGCCTGCAGCTGTTCCAGACCTCAGGAATGCACGCACAGGCCATCACCACACCAGTCAGACAACCTGCCACGCAAGCCACATCCTTCCAAGTTATATATCCCCAGAGGACATACACAACTACGCATAGAGAACCCGCTGTTTCTTAAGTATATCCACTTTCCATAAATTTACAATTAATATTAATCCTGATCTTGAAAATAAGCTGTGAACCAAAGCAAATCGCCTTAAAACCAGATTTTCATTAATAAGGAGATTTATTGTAACTTTCTCCCCGCCTACGTTCCTTACTTGGCTTTTGTGAGAAACTGCAAAGCATCTTTCCCTTGTGAGACCCACACCATGACTGCTAATACATGGTTGAGAGCACTTTTGTACTTAATTAGTGAAGAAATACAAGTAAGGGGAGACCCTCGTTCACCTCCCTCATGCATTTGTCCTCTGATCACTTACTGTGACGTGGCACACTGATAAAGCACCTCACCCAGTCCCGTGCCTAACAAGTGTATCAGCTCAAGGCCTAGGCAATCTTTAACCTTGCATCCATCCCCATGCACATCTTTGAACATCAGCACTGTACCCATGCTCACCTCAAGCATTCACTTAATGTCAAGCACATTTAAAGTCTCCAACATGCCATTCTTCCAACCTGCACCTCTTCTCCCTTTCTCATTCTCCTTGCTCACACTTGTCTGAGCTGTGTTTCTCAGAGAGCTGGATACATGTCCCCATGGCTTTAGCAAGAATCTCCTTTTCCTTTTTCTGTAAGTCCTGCAGTTCTTTTAGACAGTAGGAAAAATCATGTATCTAGTGCCCTGGTTCCAAACACATCTGAGATGGGCCAAAGGAGTTCGATTATGGAGGAAGAACCAAAGTCACTCATCAGGAACACATAAAAGTAAATGCACACTCATTTGTCCATCTTGTTCATCTCTTCTCTATTTATTATTCTCGAATAAAAAGAGAAGAGGGAAAGACAGCAGAGTGCCTAGCATCTTTCAGTGTCTTGAATGTGGTTCTAATGGGTCAGCATTATGCTAGTCAAACTCTGGAGCATGGGGCTCAAAAATGTCTACGTGGAGGAGTAAAGGCAACACTGAAAATTGCCTACCATTCTTTATAGGATTTGCAGACAACAAAACTATTCATTTATTCATTTTTAACAGTAACAATTTAACAAGTAGTTGCTATGTGCCAGCTCTAGGGTCCTCTGTCCCAGATGCATGGGACAGACATCTTCATTATCATTATCAGACTTTTTGAGCATTTACTATGTGCTATACTCTGTTCTTTTTTTTTTTAATTTTTAGTTTTTTATTTTTTAAATTTTAAAATCTTTAATTCTTACATGCATTCCCAAACATGAACCCCCCTCCCACCTCCCTCCCCAGAACATCTTTCTGGGTCATCCCCATGCACCAGCCCCAAGCATGCTGCATCCTACGTCAGACATAGACTGGCGATTCAATTCACATGATAGTATACATGTTAGAATGTCATTCTCCCAAATCATCCCACCCTCTCCCTCTCCCTCTGAGTCCAAAAGTCCGTTATACACATCTGTGTCTCTTTCCCTGTCTTGCATACAGGGTCGTCATTGCCATCTTCCTAAATTCCATATATATGTGTTAGTATACTGTATTGGTGTTTTTCTTTCTGGCTTACTTCACTCTGTATAATCGGCTCCAGTTTCATCCATCTCATCAGAACTGATTCAAATGAATTCTTTTTAGCGGCTGAGTAATACTCCATTGTGTATATGTACCACAGCTTTCTTATCCATTCATCTGTCTTAACAGGCTTCCCTGGTGGCTAAAAAGGTAAAGAATCTGCCTGCAAAGCAGGAGGCCCAGGTTCACTCCCTGGGTCAGGAAGATCCCCTGGAGAAGGAAATGGCAACTCACTCCAATACACTTGCCTGGAGAATCCCATGGACTGAGGAGCCTGGTGGGTTACATAGTCTGTGAGGTTGCAAAGAGTTGGACATGACTGAGTGACTAACTATATACTGTTCTACGTTATTTAGTTTTAATAAATATTAAATAAAATACATTTTCCATACCCAAGGAATCATCATTTTCTTCTTTCTCATGCTCAGTAATTTCCCCCTGAGGGATTTTGAGATTAAGGAAATATCTGGGTTTTACCACTCATTGTCTCTAATTGAAATGAGAGCACAATTTATTCGGGATCTTCCACCTTAGTAATCAATCTTATCACTGGCAACCCATTTTGCATATTTAATCTCTTTCCTTTTATTAAGTTTCAAACTTTTCAAGGTAGGCTCTGGAAAGACAGCAAGGTGGGAGGACACCACAGCAGGATCCTGAGACACAGACTGCCTCCTGTTATTCATGACTCACACGCCACCTGCATGAGGCAGGTGAATATAACCAAAGAGAATGACACTTCACACACGTGCCTCGAGGAAGAGATTCCCAGGAAGACTTTAACTGCTTTCTTTAAAAACAACCAAACCAAATGAAAACAAAAACCTGAATGAAGAGAACAATCTTGTCCTGGTTGCTTATTTTGAGAAAAAAAAAATGAATTACCCATGGGACATTACATATAACTTAAAACCAACCAAATGCAAAGTAGCTCAGAAGAAGGTTGCTCTGGACTTTACTACCCTTTTCTGCAACAGATAATTTCTTTCTAAAAATTAACGTCTGAAAAAATAAAAACAAACAAACAAACAAAAAAAGAGATGCAATTCTGCGGGCAGGGTGTGAAACTGGTGAGATGTGAATAAGGAATGCTGAACAGCTCAGCAGGACCATTATCTATTTGTTTATTAAGTTTTCCAGTATAGTAGATTGATCTGAAAATAACAGAATGTTTATGAAGCATGAAGCGTTGCCTAAGCTTTCAATTAAAATGAAATAAAACAAAATGCTGGATATGTGTTCATTGTAGGAAATCTCATTAGGGGATTGGCCATCACAGCCAGGCAAGGCTTCATCGCCTGTCCTGTTATTCCAGCTCACTGCCCACTGGCCCATCTCAGGGACCAATGTAAGTGAGGCAGCCCTTCACTAACATGGGCTTTGTTCTTCAGGGTGTAATATATCATGCTGCTGCTGCTGCTAAGTCGCTTCAGTCGTGTCCAACTCTGTGCGACGCCATAGATGGCAGCCTACCAGGCTCCCCCATCCCTGGGATTCTCTAGGCAAGAACACTGGAGTGGGTTACCATTTCCTTCCCCAATGCATGAAAGTGAAAAGTCAAAGTGAAGTCGCTCAGTCATGTCCGACTCTTAGCGACCCCATGGACTGCAGCCCACCAGGCTCCTCTGTCCATGGGATTTTCCAGGCAAGAGCACCAGAGTGGGGTGCCATTGCCTTCTCCAGTAATATATCGCACTGATATTTTAAGAGAAAGGCCAGCACTGTAACCCCGCTTTATAGATGGAAAAAACAGAAAAAACAGTACATCAACTGGCTTTCCAAAGGATCCACAGTAAAAATTAGGAATAGCACACAAAGTTCAGAAAACAATGTTAGCTCCCTGAAACGCTTAGCATCTCTGTGCTTGTATTTTTACGGTATCTTTTTGGCCAGGGGCTTGAACTCAGAGAAGGAAGTGGAGAAAGAAGAAAGCATTAAACGAAGAAGAGTGGGAGAGTACAAGTCAGGGAAGGGAACAGACCAGTGACACGTGCTGATAGCTGGATGCTCGGGAGCACTGAGCAGAGTGCAGCAGATGTGAGCAGTGGAAGACAGAATGATATCTGTGATACTGTGATTTATAATAAGAAATATATATTTAGTTTTTATCCCTGTTTCTGGCACAGAAATCTTAACATTCTTGGAATTTCCTAATTGATAAGAGCAATAAAACTGTCTTATTATTCATAACAAGCTCTTTTCAACCATTCCTGAATCTATATTAATGAGGTAACCTTTGGAGGTGGTTTAGATGCTAAATTGTTTCCAACTCTTGTGACCCCATGAACTGTAGCCCACCAAGCTGTCAGTCCATGGGATTTTCCATGCAAGAATACTGAAGTGGGTTGTCATTTCCTTCTCCGGGGGATCTTCCCAACCCAGGGATCAAACTCGTGTCTGTTATATCTACCTGTACGGGCAGGTGGATTCTTTACCACTAGCGCCATCTGAGGTAACTTTTACATAGCCCCTAAGTGTTGGAGCTGGTTGCCAGGGAAACCAACCAAGTGAACAGAGGTTTGGAAGTTTCAGCCCCACCGCTGATCTCCAGGAAAGGGAAGGGGCTGGAGATGGAATTCATTTATCAACGATCAAAGATCTAATCAATTAAGCCTATGTCATAAAACATAAAAGCCACACAGGAGAGGGGTGTTTTCCTTTACAGGAACTTTGCCTCTTTTCTCAAGAGCCAGACAGAGAGAAGAGCTGCAGGGTCAGTTTGGTTCTCAAGGTCCAGGAAAATTTTCAAAAATAAATACATGAAGAAATGAATGAGTCTAAATCAGAGTCGTCTACAAGTAATCTGTACCAGAAACAACAGCAAAAGCCAGTATTGTGGTAATTTTCTGTTCTTAGTTTTCATCGTTTTTATATGTTTATTTCCTTGCTTGTTCCTGGACTAGTAAAATCTCACTAAGCTATAAATCAGGGCTGCTCATCTTTGGAATCTCTTCACTATTGTCTGTCTTAAAAGTACTTCTACTTTTCCCAGTCCTCTGGAAACATGAACTGCACTGCAGTCATCTATGGGACAAATTTCCATTATACTTGGAGAAATTCCAATTGTGGACAGTTTTCACCATTGCCTGAAAGGCCTTAAGACACCCACAGTCAGTGGAAAAATCACATATGAATAGTGCATATTTATAACCTGAAATGGCTCCAAGAGCAAGGCAGGGCCAGGTATAAAATAAAGCCTCATACTTCCCATTTTCTATTTTTCCTAGCATCAGGGCAAGATTTTTCCTCTTTTCTAAAGAAAGCCATGGCTCAGTAGTTAAATTTGAAATATAATGAACCTTTCATCCATGAACCCAAAATAGAACTTCTCCTCCTCCTACTGAACTTCCTTCTTCTCATCTTGTTCATGAACCACAGTAGAGTTTAGTTGGAAGACTATTGGGTTAAGAGCCAACTAGAAGTGAAGCCACTGTGTTTCAGTCCTGGCTCAGTGAGACAGTAGCTGTGTGATCTTGGGCAAATCGGTAAGCTTGGAGCATAATTATGTGCTGTATCCAGGCCTTCCATTTGCCAGAAGAGCATACACAAGTAGGCAGATCTGGTGCCTGGTTTAAACCCCATCCCTTTCCAGTGATTGAACTTGGGTGAGTTGCTAGCCAGCTCTCCCTCCATTTCTTCAGGGGCACAGACCTCACAGTGGGTGGTGAGGACTCAATGAGATAAGGCTTTAAGGAGTTTAGAATGGCGCCTGGCATATAGTAAGTGCTCATTGACTTTTGGCTTTTATTGTTATGATGATGTTTAATGGTCTCCAATAATAGTAATTTCCAGTGTGCCTGGTGTGTGTCTTTACTAACAGGTAGACTGGGGAAGTAATGGTTTGAAACAATCAGCACTGGAGGCTGGCTTAGGAAGGAGAGTCTGGCTGATTGCCATTGTGTTATTTTTCCTTTTTTCATGACCCATAACCAGTACTTACTGGAGTGATATGTACTCACAAATTGCTATCCCAGAGAGTTGGAAGGGAAGTTGTTATTTAAAGGCTGTTCAGAATGCCTAGATTGGCATTTTGTGATTACCTCACAGAATAAACTACTGGAGAAGGGCTGATTTAACTAGCATGGTTTGCCTTGGTGTGTCAGACCTATTCCACACATTTGGGGTTCAGTTCAAGCGCTCAGTAGTGTCTGACTCTTTGTGACCCCATGAATTGCAGCACGCCAGGCCTCCCTGTCCATCACCAACTCCCGGAGTTTACTCAAACTCATGTCCATCGAGTCAGTGATGCCATCCAGCCATCTCATCCTCTGTTGTCCCCTTCTCCTCCTGCCTCCAATCCCTCCCAGCATCAGGGTCTTTTCCAATGAGTCAGCTCTTCGCATGAGGTGGCCAAAGTACTGGAGTTTCAGCTTCAGCATCAGTCCTTCCAATGAACACCCAGGACTGATCTCCTTTAGGATGGACACATTTGGGGTAGATCTCGCCAAACAGATAAATTAATAAATAACTCGAAAACCTAAGATATTTTAATCCTAGAAGTACTTTAGGTTCACTCAGGCATATAAAGGCACCCACAATATGAAACAATGAGGTCTATTATTTGGGAGAATGGCATTCTAACATCTATACTATCATGTAAGAATTGAATCGCCAGTCTATGTCTGACGCAGGATACAGCATGCTTGGGGCTGGTGCATGGGGATGACCCAGAGAGATGTTATGGGGAGGGAGGTGGGAGGGGGGTTCATGTTTGGGAATGCATGTAAGAATTAAAGATTTTAAAATTTAAAAAATAAAAAACTAAAATAAAAAACCAGTATATATCTATACTGATATTCATGATATTACTGAGCTAATCGAAAACCTAAGATATTTTAATCCTAGAAGTACTTTAGGTTCACTCAAGCATATAAAGGCACCCACAATATGAAACAATGAGGTCTACTAAAACAGTATATATCTATACTGATATTCATGATATTACTGAGCTAAGTATAATCATACATTTGAAGGGATACTCTAGGACAGGGAGTTTCAATGAAGTATGAATTTTCAGGGAATCTTTCTGCTTAATAGAGATTTGTCCACAGGTATTTGAGGGAGGTATGGAATTTGTAGCATATACAGAAAGAATGTAGAAGGAATGGAAAATTAGAGGCAAAAAAGGAATTTCAAAAATGAACATTGCAGAGGCAAATTCTGTACATTCTATCTATCTAGATAAAGCAGGTACTATGGAGAAGGTCTTCACTGGCTAAAGGACAGGGAGGCGTAATATCTGTTAGGTAAGAGGCACACTTGGGTTCCGTATTTCAGATTTTTGGTTTCAATCCATAAGCTATTGAATTTTGTACCAGGAAAAAATATATATACTGAAATAAGTGAAGAATCCAACTGAACCATATTAAATTGCCAATGTTTAACCATTTTTGTTCTACTGAAATGAGAATTTCCTAGGGGTCTATCTAATATCCTAAAATCAATCTGCTAGTTGAATAACCGGCAGGAAGACTAACTTGGAGACTAAATACATTATATAGAGATACAATCTCATAGGCTTTGATAAAAGTGGATATTTGGGACAAGGAGAAAAGAGTGAATTTTACTGACATATTTTTTCTTGAGTTTTCTTAAGCTCTCTTCACTATTTCCTTTTTTGGTCTTACTCTTGGGGAAAGCAGAACATTTGCTTTCTCCCATCCTTTTGAGTCTAATTATGATAACTCTGATCTCTTAGCTGCTTAACCTGTAGACCCTCTATGGAACACTGCAAGGCCCCTTTTTAGGGGAGCAACTGAGGTAAGTTTAGTTTCCTAGGCTAGGACTGCTATGCTGGATTTAACACTGCAAGGCCCCTCCTTAGGGGAGCAACTGAGGTAAGTTTAGTTTCCTGGGCTAGGACTGCTATACTGGATTTGATAGATGAACCCAAAAATGTATGAATAAGCCCAGGTACTGAGAACAAAATTTCTGTCTCATTATCAAAGTTCTTTGTTGGATTTGGAAAAAAATGTAGGTCTAAGGAAACCAAACCTTCTAAGGAGATTCCTGGTTTTAAACATCATAGAAGGAAAAAAAAAAACAGAACACTGGTTCTTCTCTAAGAAGACTTGCGAGGCCTCATCCTTGGAACAGCCAAATTTAGGAGTTATGTAGGAGGTCTGTATAATTAATAAAATAAGAATATATAGCCAATCAAATGTTTTAAACTCCCCAAAATGAGCATAGGCTCGATTTGGAGCTTAGGGAAAACAATTTCTTTGAACCATTTCAGTCCACTTTTAATTCTGTAGTATAGATATACAATATACAGCACGACAAAATGTGGCCATCAATTGATGTATATGCAAACAAGTGAAATATTTACAAAGTTATACCAAAAACAATACCATCCAAGTTTTCAGAGTTGGTATGGCCGAATAATTATAATTAGTGTATGGTTTTTTTTTTCCTTATTTTTTACTTACATCATTTGTACTTAATGCTAAAGTCTTCCACCCTTGGTAATCTGCCCTCTCTCTTTTTTCCCTCTGGCCTAACTACAGAACTGACTTCCTTGCTTCCTATGAAAATATGGATTTCCTGTCTTTACTCTGGTCAGTAATTCTGAGGACAACACAATACAATACCTTTGCTAACCCATTTGCTAAACAAGTAGGTGGGGGGAAAGGGGCATCCCTGTGTGTGTGTGTGTGTGTGTGTGTGTGTGTGTCTGTGTGTGTGTGTGTATCCAGGCTTTTTCTTTATCTGCTCATTTGTAACAAATCCCCTCCTCCTCTTTCTCTCTCTCTTCTTACAGAAAAGAGAGAGGGAATAAACGAAAAGTGAAGGAACTTCTCTTTCTAATGATAGAGGATCATCCATTAGGCAGACCTACCAGCTCAAAGTGAGTTCCACAGCTCTGCCTCGCCCTGATGATGTGTCTCAGAAGGTGTATGCCGATCTCCCTCTTTTTTGCTGACCCATTAAACTCTGAGTGGTCCTTGATAGGCTGAGTGAAATGGACTCAAAGCTTGGTCCAGAGCTGCTTAGCAGTTTGGAAATGTGGGCAACTGTGCTTCTAGAAGTACAATCAAAAGTACAATTGCACTTTTTGCTTCCCGTGTCCCTCACCCATCTTAGCCTCAGGCTATTGTTTGCTAAATGGTTCGTGTTTATTTGTTTCGTGTCACCTGCTTGACTCTGAGCACCTAGAAATCAAAGTCGCACCAGCCACTTTGTATACTTCACAGTGTGTTGCGCACAGACTGAATAACCAAAGTTTTCCAATGGTAGAATGACAGTGAAAGAAAGAAAAAAAATAAGATTCAAGAAACTGGAGGCAAAACTGGGACATAAGATGGAGGTAGTTTGGGGAATGCACCCACAAAGAAGAAAGACACAAGAGCCTCCCTTTGGTCGGGGGCCAGTGTAGAATGATATTTAGTTAGAGATGTTTTTCTTTAGTACTTCCTCTTTTGGGTTCTCTATTCACCTCCATGTCCTCCTCCCTTTCTCTTTCTCTACGCATAGCCCCCAAAGAGAACTACGCGGTAAGAGTGGACAAGACCTCAAGAGGGTATCCACGGTGCAGGTTACAGATGCGGGGAAGTCTGGGCAACACTGGGCTGTCTTAAAAACCAACAGGGACGGTGCCTACAATCCTGATGGAGACTAGAGGCTGCAGTGCCACACAACACTCAAACCCCAGCTCTCATCAAGGCCGCTGGTCTCTACCTGTGGCTGACTTACCACAATTCTCTCCGTCCTGCTACTTTTTCTAGCATTTTGCCCTTTTCTGTGGGACCCTTGAGGATGGGCAAGAGAGTTGAGAAACGCATCTTGAGTTATTCAAGAACTGCTTAATGAGCTCATTGCCCAAACCTCAGGAAGAGATGTCATTTTTGCTTCCAATACTTTCAAAATCATCGTTTGTTGAAAGGAAATAACCTTTCTCTCCTCACCTCTTTTCAACGGGAAACATCGAGCCCAGGTCTGTGCAGTATCCCTCTGTGTGACTGTCAGCTTTTTCTGAAGTCTGTGCAAGTTACAAAGAGCAAATAAGAAAGCATGACACTCAGCTATCCAATCATGAGGCCAATATAGGCCCACTCAGCACAGAGATTTCAGATCAGTTTGACTCTCCCTCTCTTTTCTTTAAATTCCCCTTTCTGTTCTTATTCCCCTCTCACTTGACCATTCCCTTTTGTGCTGCTTTTCTTTTCTTTTTTTTTTGTATTTCCTTTCCTTTATTTTCTGGAATTCAGCTCTTGCCCATTCTCTCTATTTTGATGCAATTCCAGCCTTTGCCTTCCTTCTCTGTGTTGGTTTTGTCTGCTTTCCTGGAAATTTATGCTGAGTGACTTCATGAGCTCACAATCCCAACCAGGAAAACAGTCCCAAGAGCCAGGGCAGGTGGAAGGGGGCTCTATCTCACCTTGTAACTAGGTTAAGAGTAGCCCATTGTTGTGGGGGTGATGCATTCTGGTCTTTTCTTAGTTCTGAATAGCGGCCTAACAGCTCCATTACCTCTGCACACAGAGAGACGCTGTTTGCGTTCAAAGCAGCAGAGCCTGGCTAAAAGCCGACCGATCCAATAGAAGTCTCAATTGTGCTGGCTCTCTCTGCATCTCCTCCCATCTCGTGCTTGTGAGGTCCCTAAGTTAATGTTATTCATCAGAATAATACTCCTTCCAGTCAGCTTCAGTTGTGGTGTCCGGCTAATGACAGGGGGAAAGAAGTGACCTCAGGGCTGCCCTTTGTGATGCATTCTCACAAGAGAGACCCGAGCTGAGGAAGAGGGGTAATGGATAGATGGGGAAGGCAGTATTTCCTTTGTAAGAGTCATATTTATCTTTCCATATTATTTTGAATTCTACTGTGGCTCAGAAGCTAAGAGGCTCTTCTGCAAAGAGACACACTGGTCATTCACATAACTCCAAACACCTTAACTTGATTTATCTTTATCCAGCTTCTCCTGCATCTATCACTGCCATTCTGTCTGCCTCCCTGATCCTTTCCGTCCTTTGTTTTTCTTTTCTCTCTCTCCTAATACCAATTCAAGGCTCTTGAAGTTGTTTTTCTAGCAAATTGTGAAAGAGCTTATGTGGATGAGCTAAAGTTGACCCAATCCTTAACCCTTTCATGCCAAGACTATTTTTAAAATTCTTTATTAGCAGAGAAAGACTAATTTTTTACAGATTTGTCTGAGAATACCATCCTCATGATGCTGTGATGTCTGTTTTCAGTGGCCTGAGGACAGTCCTACAAAAGATGCTGGAGGCACTACACTGACTGTCTTAGCGCAGACTGCTATAACCAGCTGGCCAGCTTATAAACAATAGAAACTGATTTCTCACAGTTTTGGAGGCTGGAAGTCTAAGATTAGGGTGACAACATGGTCAGATGAGGGCCCTTTTCTAGGGTGCAGACCTCTCGCTGTGTCCTCACAAGACTGAAGGGGCTAGGGATCTCTGTGGGCTCTATTTTATAAGGTCACTAATCCCATTCAGGAGACCTCCACCCTCATGACCTAAGCACCTCCAAAGATACCATCACACTGGGCATAAAGATTTCAACAAGTGAGTTGGAGGGGTGGGGTCTATGCAAAAACATACAGACTTTAGCACTGATGAACTTAAGCAATGATGGACAATCCTGTATTTTCCAGAAAAGTGAGACTGGCTTGGAGTTACGGTTGGACAAAAAATAGTTGGCAGCACAAGGGAAAACAACAAAAAGAGGTGAAATAGAAGACTGCTGCTGATACAAATGACTCTAGAGGAAGGAGAAAGAGAAGTCAATGAGGAGCAGAGGAGGGGAAGCATAGCTGAATCCTAAGCAAGGGCAGCCCTGAGTTGCCTCAGTGGGGTCCTCTGATCTGACACTTCCCTCCCTGGGCAGCCTATCCTCACTGGCCTATTCATTCTCATGTACCTTCATGTAAGCCAATCCCTTGCTGCTATACACGTGGTCACTGTTTCACTTGAGGCTGTCTAAATCTAAAGTCCTCCTTCTTTAACTTTCTCTGCTTAGATTTGGAGGGTGCCCCATTCTAACCATGCAGCCTGTATCTGTCACTTGTCATCATCCTCATCAGCAAGCTCTTGATTTCATCCCTGATCCAGGCTTTATTCATGTCCTACTGGTAATGCTGAGATGGTCACTGAGATTAGCTTCCTTTGCCAAGGACACCTTCAACCCACTGTAGAAAATGTACACAGAAAACTCACTAGCAACTGTGATGGAAATGAAGTTTTCCTCCTATTCTATAGATCCCTGGGTCCTCATCATAAGACTAGGCCTACGGCTCCAACTGCCTCCATTTCTCCCAAATTCTCCACCTGTCCATAGCACAGGTTTCTCCCTGAAGAATTTTTTCTTGGATCCTTCATTATCTTCCATCACTACCTCCTTCCTCACCCTTAACATCTTCCCTGAGCCCTCTATGCTGGCCAGCAGCCAAGGCAGGGAGCAGAGACTGCCTGGAGCCTCCTGCGGCAGGGAGGGGTGGGGTGCAGATGGCTATGCCACACAGGAGACAGGGCAGGAATGGGAGCCTCCACTGGGTCGATTAGCATTTGCGGGAGGAGAACAGGAGTACTGTTTCTGTAGCTATGGGTTTCTGCATTAGTGGAGAGGTGCAGACCAAGGAGGAGAAGAGAATGAGGCATAAACTAAGTGTTCATGTACAATATTTTCACTCAGATCTAATGAACAGTCTTGATTCTGAACACTTTCCTTCTTTCTTTCTTTCCTCCTTTTTCTTTTCTTTTATTTTCCCACAACTACTTTCTCTGCATCCATTTTACCAGGCAGATGGGTGAATCTTAACCATGAAACCTAAAAACTCAAAAGTTTGGGTTTGGACTGTGCTTCTCATGATCTCTTTGATCACTCTCCTTTTTTCCTCTCAAAATAAAACACTAGGTGGTTTCATACTTGATAGGAACTGATTGACTTATTCTAAGTAAACACTTGAAAACAATCATCAAAGATTTAAATTGATTATGTATTTGGAAGTAAGTGAAAAGTTTCATACAAGTTGGGCATCAAAGTAGGCAGATACTGAAAACTGCAACAATAATGTTAGATAGTTAAAGCAGAAAAAGGATTCCAAAATCACGGTGGCTAAAAGACAAAGAAAGGGGAAAAAACCTTGAAAACGGAACAAGGGGAAAATCTACGGACTGAATCGGATTAAGAACCTCAGGCAAAACAAAATGCCCCCTTCCTGATCAATGAGTGCTAGCCCTAATTTGCATAGGGCAAATGCAAATTGGTAGGGGGTGGGGAGGTGACAACAAGTATAAAAAGAGGGAGCCAAGCCAGGTTGATGCCACTCCTGTGGGATTAGCCTGCCTTCATGCCTCAGGGATGTACTTTCTTTACAAAAAAAAAAAAACTCAACTCTGAGCTGTAGCTGTAATACTGGTCAGTCATTTCAAGTCTTTGTTGTGGTGAGACTAAACCAAGGGAATTAGGCACTCTCCTGACAGTAACAACAGAGGAATTATTATACATTCAGATTGTGAGGAAACTAGAAACCGTCATGAGCTAGTGCAAAAGATTACTCCTTGTTTTTACTTCTATGCTCTCCTTGATCTGATCTCCAGACTGCCTAGACAATAAATTTTAAGCAAAGACCCAGGAACTTATTTATATTTTAGTTCCAATCCTAATTCTGTCACTTATCAGGTGGATCATTTAACAAAGAAATTCATCTTAGAATCTGTTTCCTCACTTACAACATAAGGATAGTCATTGTATTCTTATAGAGGCTAGTAATTGAAGGATTATTTCTAATGATCTCTGGTATTTCCTACTAAAATATTTCCAGTGGAATATATAAGTGAAATTATGGCATATATATATTCAAATATGAGTATAGTGTATTAAACCATTCTGGAAGAAGCTTCTTTTTCCTCCATATATGATTTTAGCCCACTTGAATTTAAAATCTTACTTACTAAAAATAGGGGCTTCCCTAGTGGCTCAGATGGCAGAAGAATCTGCCTGCAGTGCAGGAGACCTGAGTTTGATTCCTCAGTCAGGAAAGTCCTCTGGGGAAGGGAACGGTTACCCATGCTGGTATTCTTGCTTGGAGAATTCCATGGACAGAGGAGCCTGGAGGGCTACAGTCCACGGGGTTGCAAAGAGTTGGATACAACTGAGAGACTAACACTTTCACTACACTTTTCCATTAGTTATAGCGGAGCCCTTTTGCATTCAAGGAAACTGGTTTTAGGCCCTTGCACCAAAATTAAAAAAGGATTTCTATGGCAAGGGCTTATCCTGAGATTCTTCCTTCTGGAAACTTCCTTAATAATTTTGTTAATGTCATTTTCCTGTAATGAAAATTGACTCAACCAATCAAGAATTCCATTTGCTCTAAATACTCCATCCACTTGTGTTTGATGTTTCTAATCTGTGTTGTGGTCCATGGCTGCACTTGGAAACAATAAATCTTGACAGAGTTTGCACTTCAAATAATGATAAAAACTGAAACACATAAAGAAAATTCAGATTTTCTTTATTGGGATGAAGGTCTGTAAGTTGCCAGATCCTAGTATAGAGCCTTTCCAGAAAACCAGAGAAAACTCTGGGGCAGTTTCTCAAGGCTGATAGCAATTCAGTTCAGTTGTCTGACTTTTTACAACCCCATGGACTGCAGCATGCCAGGCTTCCCGGTCCATCATCAACTCCCAGAACTTGCTCAAACTCATGTCCATTGAGTCGGTGATGCCATCCAACCATCTCATCCTGTTATCCCCTTCTCCTCCCACCTTCAATCTTTCCCAGCATCAGGGTCTTTTCCAATGAGTTAGTTCTTCACATCAGGTGGCCAAAGCACTGGAGTTTCAGCTTTAGCATCAGTCCTTCCAATGAATACCCAGGACTGATTTCCTTCAGAATGGACTGGTTGGATCTCCTTGCACTCCAAGGGACTCTCAAGAGTCTTCTCCAACACCACAGTTCAAAGGAATCAGTTCTTCAGTACTCAGCTTTCTTGATGGTCCAACTCTCACATCCATACATGACTACAGGAAAAACCATAGCTTTGACTAGATGGACCTTTGTTGGCAAAATAATGTTTCTGCTTTTTAATATGCTGTCTAGGTTGGTCATAGCTTTTCTTCCAAGGAGCAAGGGTCTTTTAATTCCATGGCTGCAGTCACCATCTGCAGTGACTTTGGAACCCAAGAAAATAATACTCTGCTGAGAGCAGAATAAATCTTAATGTATGGAATATTACTATATGGACTAGGATATTTGGGAACATTACTATATATTTGCTAAATTAGTTGTTTATTGTTTTGTTGATATTAAATAAATTCCCCATTCACTTTTGAAAGAAAAATACTTTGGATCATTGCTTTCATCTGGGGAAGTCAACAAAGAGAGCCCATAGAGCCCAGCTAGGATTTCATTTTATGGCAACTAGAAACCAGGGAAAAAGCCAGTAAGAAACTTTTGATTCACAAACATCAAAACCTGGGTCAGTTTATGACTTTACTAATGAAATTGAAACTAATTTAACATAACTGTGTATATACAATTCTCAGTAACCAAAGGGTATTATGTTCTATTAAGATATGTTAAGAATATTAGATTATAAGAATAAAATAAAACTCTAAAAGTTTAAGGAACAGATCTCCCTTGAAAAATCTTAAGTATTCTCTACTACTTTGGGGGAGGAGAACAATTAAAGAAAACAATAGAGCCTGAACTACGTTCTAGGAGGTAATTTGAAAGCTTCAGCAAGACAAAAGTATGCAAAAAAGAAGCCCAGAAGAGTGTTGAGATGCAGGAGCTGGAAAAGTGAAATACTGTCTGTATTAATGACAATATTGTGTTCTACTTGAAAGGGAGTGGGCAGAGAATAAAACAGAAAGGTAGAGAAGAGAGATAAAAATAGAAAGCATGACATATAAATTGGGAGATTAAATCTCATATTTGCATATTTAGTAAAAGAAATGTTTAGGAACAAAGGTGCCTAGTATTCTATTTAAAGCTCTCTGTGTGTGTGTGTGCACTTAGGTGTAAATACCAGTGTCTCAACAAGTTAGAAACACAAAAATCTTGTGTGAATTGTTTTTGTTTACTTGAATATGTATTTTTAAATTGGGGGGAAATTCTAGTTCTGAGCTTCACATGTGGGTTCACACTATGTGGGACAATAATAACTCATGATGGAGGATGAACTGGATTATAAATTGAATTAATTGAGTAGAGGCTGAAGGTTAGAGTGACATGTGATCATAAACTCATAAGCTCTCAGGAATTTACAGGTACTTGGAGAGGGCACTGGAGAGTCCATTGGAATGAAGTTTCTAGATAATTATCTATATTTAAATAAACAGAATAATACCACTTACTATCTGGAGAACAAAACCACAAAGGTATCAAATGTACAAAAGCAAACTCTTGGTCAATAGGAAACCCTCCATATGAAGACTGATAGCTAAGAAAATAATTCATCCAAGCTGCTTCCTGACCTGTGCTATTCCCTGAGATTTAAGTTTGGACATCTTGTAGCATCCAGGATATTGCTTAAAATCAAATGAGGTCTATGATAAATTCTATTATAAAGAACAAAACTGTAATTTATGCACAGAAAATTTTTATGTCTCAGTATTCTTTGTGCCTGTGTTTCATGAAATCTACTGGAACATGACTGACTATCTTGTGTAGAATATAATGAAGGAAAAGGAATGACATCCATACTTAGGCCAGAGCTGTCAATGTGGAGCTGCAAACCCAGAGGAATACTGAAAAAAGGAGGGTTGAGAAGGAAGGAGAAAGAAGAAAGAGTATGTGAGAAGGTGGGGAGGGGATGGGAGGAAAGAGATGAAGAAGTAGGAGGGGAAGCAAAGGGAAGACCAGGCTGCTGCTGCTGCTGCTGCTGCTGCTGCTGCTGCTGCTGCTGCTGCTGCTGCTGCTGATAGAGAGGAGAAGGAGGAGGAGGAAAATATGAGAATTGGCAGGGAAGTTGAGGATAGGAAATGTGGGAGACAGTAGTGAGAAGAGCATCAGAGCCATGCAGCTAAACAACCCAGCCTTTCACCCTTTTCCTCGTTTAGTCTCTTCAAATTTTAGAGCAGACCCCCCATTCCGTCATTTGCACCATACCTGTGAGATCTAAAGAAGTGACCACAGGTCAAATTCTAGATAGGAATGACAAGCAGATTTTTTTAAAAAACTATCTTTTTTTCTTCCTATCTCTATTTATCCCTGGAATGAATTAGAACTATCTTAAATCATCCCAAACTCTTATCTTAGAAACAGAACTTAACGATTTTCAAAAATTTTCTGAGCATCATTTGTGGTAAATTCTTGTGGCTCTTAATTTTTCAATTGTTAATTATCTCTGGTCAAATAATTTTTAACTCTTAGGTTTTTTAGCTGTTTTTTTAAGCTGTTCTGTGTAGCATGTGGGATCCTAATTCCCCGACCAGGGATTGAACCTGTGCCCCCTGCAATGGAAAGCCGATTCTTAACCACTGGACTGCCAGGGGTGTCCCTCTGATCAAATAGTTAAGTTTGTGTCAACTGTTGTGACTTATTGATTGACATAATAAAATTTTGGCTGCTTATAAAACAACTAGACATATTAATGCTTTTAGTTTAAAGCAACAATGTGGACAGGAAAAAAGAAAGCCACTTAATGGGAGAACTGTTGAGCTGCAGTTGGCTCTCTCCCATACTTGCAGAGCTTTGCTTTTTTAATTGATAGGAAAAGGTACAAAATAAAATATATAATGTAAATAGACATATCTTCTGTTGGGTTAACTCAAAAGTATAATGAACAACTGTTTAAAGTATTAGCAAAGCATAGGAATAGCAAATAATAATTATGCTGATAATAATATTAATAACGGTTTAAGAATCTTTGACATTTCAATATAAAAGTGCCAGTAAACAACCCACTCCAGTACTCTTGCTTGGAAAATCCCATGGATGAAGGAGCCTGGTAGGCTGCAGTCCATGGGGTCGCTAAGAGTCGGGCGCGACTGAGCAACTTTACTTTCACTTTTCACTTTCATGCATTGGAGAAGGAAATGGCAACCCACTCCAGTGTTCTTGCCTGGAGAATCCCAGGGACAAGGGAGCCTGGTGGGCTGCTGTCTATGGGGTCGCACAGAGTCAGACACAACTGAAGCAACTTAGCAGCAGCAGCAGCAGCAAAGATCATCATAGTAAAAGAAGCTTTTTGTACTTCCTAACCTAGATAGCAATATTAAAAAGCAGAGATATTACTTTGCCAACAAAGGTCCGTCTATTCAAGGCTATGGTTTTTTCAGTGGTCATGAATGGATGTGAGAGTTTAACTGTGAAGAAAGCTGAATGCCAAAGAATTGATGCTTTTGAACTGTGGTGTTGAAGACTCTTGAGAGTCCCTTGAACTGCAAGGAGATCCAACCAGTCCATTCTAAAGGAGATCAGTCCTGGGTGTTCATTTGAAGGACTGATGCTAAAGCTGAAACTCCAATACTTTGGCCACCTCATGCGAAGAGTTGACTCATTGGAAAAGACCCTGATGCTGGGAGGGATTGGGGGCAGGAGGAGAAGGGGATGACAGAGGATGAGATGGCTGGATGGCATCATGGACTCAGTGCACATGAGTTTCGGTGAACTCTGGGAGTTGGTAATGGACAGGGAGGCCTGGCATGCTGCGATTTATGGAGGTGCAAAGAGTCGGACACGACTGAGCAACTGAACTGAACATACTTATGGTAGTTTCACCTCTGTTAATATTTTCAGTTGGGGTAGGAAAGGGAGTATTATGTTTTCAATACTTGCAGTCCTCAAAGGTCTTAATCTGACCTTGACCACCACATTTATATAAATTTAGTAAAGGCAAGTAACACCCTTTTAAAGCCTATGAAAAGACTTTACAATTTCATAACATATATTAGGAGTCCCCATTATAGCGCTGGGCTTTAAGCAGAATAAGGATGGCATCCACATTATAATGACAAAGACACACCATGTGTTAAGACACAAGTATGAAATATGATTTGATCTGCCTGAAAATGAAATCTTTGATACATCAAAGTAGTTCATGAATTTCAAATAGATTTACCATTCAGCGTCTAAAATGTTCTTTCAAATTTCATGTTATTAGAAAATTGTTTGTTTCTTTTCTCAGAATGTAGATAGTGTCACTCTCGTACTCTGCTACAATTTTGGACTCAGCCCATCTCCAAATAATTTTTCTCACCCCCACAAACCTGAGGTTTGAATAATTGGCTGTTAAGGATCTTCAGATGTGCAGGCCACTCATTCTTCAGCTCCAAATATTTAGGATGCAAAGGCATTTACTACCTTCCACACATCAAATCATTAGCACATTTTTAAATGTATGTCATCTCAAGCATCAAGGCAAATTTATATAACTCCTAATATCAAAGATAAAATTAATTTTCTTACAGAGCAATCATAGAAAAGGAGAAAAAAATACCTTACATTCAGAAGTAGAAGGCACTTGCACTTTCTTACAGCCTGTTCTCTAGTCTTAAATGCTGGGTTCCATCAGTTAACTTAAAGATCTCACTGAATCTTCTTTCAAAATTGACAAGCAGAGGTTGTTAAAATTAATCTTTACTTTGAACTTCAGGAGGGAGGGAAAGATGGCGGAGGAATAGGACGGGAAGATCACGTTCTCCCTCACAAATTCCTCAAAAGAACATTTCAACGCCGAGCAAACTCCACAAAACAACTTCTGTAGGCTGGCAGAGGACATCAGGCAACCAGAAAAGCAGACCATTGTCTTCAAAAACAGATTTTTAATCTTTGCTCTTAGGTTTTTGTTGTCAATTTTGTACATTTAAAAACCCAAACTTCACTACCCAAGTTTACCTGAGAGCGAGATTACTGGCTTGACCACTCTCTCCTCCTCTGGCCTCTCCTTTTTCTCCACCAGGTGGCCTCTGTCTCTTTTCTCCCCCATCTCTTCTCTATCCAACTCTGTGAATCTCTGTGTGTTCCAGACGGTAGAGAACACCTAAGGAACTGGTTACTGGCAGGATTTGTCTCTCTCCTACTCATTCCTCTCTCTTATCCTCCTGGTCACCTCTGTCTACTTCCTCCCTCTCCTCTTCCCCGTATAACTCTGTAAATACCTCTGAGCGGTCCAGACTATAGAGCGCACATAAGGAAGTGACTACTGGCTAGCTTGCTCTCTCCTCTCTTGATCTCACCGCATCTCATTCTAGTTACCTCTAACTACCCCCTCCATCTTCTCTTCTCCTTGTAACTCAGTGAACCTCTCTGAGTGTCCCTCAATGTGGAGAAACTTTTCATCTTTAACCTAGATGTTTTATCATCAGTGCTGTATAGATGGAGAAGTCTAGAGGCTACTGTAAAAATAAAACTGAAAACCAGAAGCAGGAAGCTTAAACCCAAAGCCTGAAAACATTAGAGAACTCTTGAATTCAGGGAACATTAAGCAATAGGAGCTCATCAAATGCCTTCATACCTACACTGAAACCAAGCTCCATCCAAGGGCCAACAAGTTCCAAAACAAGACATACCACCCAAATTCTCCAGCAACACAGGAACACTCCCCTGAGCCTCAATATACAGGCAGCTCAAAATTATCCCCAAACCTTTGATGTCTCATAACCCATTACGGGTCACTCCACTGCACTCCAGAGAGAAGAAACCCAGCTCCACCCACCAAAACTCCAACACAAGCCTCCCTAACCAGGAAACCTTGACAAGCCACTGATAGAACCCCACCCAAAGTGAGGAAGCTCCATAATAAAGAGAACTCCACAAATTATCAGAATATAAAAAGGCCACCCCAAACGCAGCAATATAACCAAGATGAAGAGACAGAGGAATACTCAGCAGGTAAAGGAACAGGAGAGTTGCTCACCAAACCAAACAAAAGAGGAAGAAGTAGGGAATCTACCGGAGAAGGAATTCCGAATATTGATAGTGAAAATGATCCAAAATCTTGAAATCAAAATGGAAACACAGATAAATAGCCTAGAGACAAGGATTGAGAAGATGCAAGAAAGGTTTAACAAGGACCTAGAAGAAATAAAAAAGAGTCAAAATATAATGAATAACACAATAAATGAGATCAGAAACACTCTGGAGGCAACAAATAGTAGAATAACGGAGGCAGAAGATAGGATTAGTGAAATAGAAGATAGAATGATAGAAATAAATGAATCAGAGAGGAAACAAGAAAAACGAATTAAAAGAAACGAGGACAATCTCAGAGACCTCCAGGACAATATGAAACGCTCCAACATTCGAATTATAGGAGTCCCAGAAGAAGAAGACAGAAAGAAAGATCATGAGAAAATCCTTGAGGAGATAATAGTTGAAAACTTCCCCAAAATGGGGAAGGAAATAATCACCCAAGTCCAAGAAACACAGAGAGTCCCAAATAGGATAAACCCAAGGCGAAACACCCCAAGACACATATTAATCAAATTAACAAAGATCAAACACAAAGAACAAATATTAAAAGCAGCAAGGGAAAAACAACAAATAACACACAAGGGGATTCCCATAAGGATAACAGCTGATCTGTCAATAGAAACTCTTCAGGCCAGGAGGGAATGGCAAGACATACTTAAAGTGATGAAAGACAATAACCTACAGCCCAGATTACTGTACCCAGCAAGGATCTCATTCAAATACGAAGGAGAAATCAAAAGCTTTACAGACAAGCAAAAGCTGAGAGAATTCAGCACCACCAAACCAGCTCTCCAACAAATTCTAAAGGATATCCTCTAGACAGGAAACACGAAAAGGGTGTATAAACCCGAACCCAAAACAATAAAGTAAATGGCAACGGGATCATACTTATCAATAATTACCTTAAACGTAAATGGGTTGAACGCCCCAACCAAAAGACAAAGACTGGCCGAATGGATACAAAAACAAGACCCCTCTATATGCTGCTTACAAGAGACCCACCTCAAAACAAGGGACACATACACACTGAAAGTGAAGGGCTGGAAAAAGATATACCACGCGAATAGAGACCAAAAGAAAGCAGGAGTGGCAATACTCATATCCGATAAAATAGACTTTAAAACAAAGGCTGTGAAAAGAGACAAAGAAGGCCACTACATAATGATCAAAGGAACAATCCAAGAAGAAGATATAACAATTATAAATATATATGCACCCAATATAGGAGCACCACAATATGTAAGACAAATGCTAACAAGTATGAAAGGGGAAATCAACAATAACACAATAATAGTGGGAGACTTTAATACCCCACTCACACCTATGGACAGATCAACTAAACAGAAAATTAACAAAGAAACGCAAACTTTAAATGATACATTAGATCAGTTAGACCTAATTGATATCTATAGGGCATTTCACCCCAAAACAACGAATTTCACCTTTTTTTCAAGTGCTCATGGAACCTTCTCCAGGATAGATCACATCCTGGGCCATAAATCTAAACTTGATAAATTCAAGAAAATCGAAATCATTCCAAGCATCTTTTCTGACCATAATGCATTAAGATTAGATCTCAATTACAGGAGAAAAACTATTAAAAATTCCAACATATGGAGGTTGAACAACACATTTCTGAATAACCAACAAATCACAGAAGAAATCAAAAAAGAAATCAAAATATGCATAGAAACTAATGAAAATGAAAACACAACAACCCAAAACCTGTGGGACACTATAAAAGCAGTGCTAAGAGGAAAGTTCATAGCAATACAGGCATACCTCAAGAAACAAGAAAAAAGTCAAATAAATAACCTAACTCTACAACTAAAGCAACTAGAAAAGGAAGAGTTGGAGAACCCCAGAGTTAGTAGAAGGAAAGAAATCTTAAAAATTAGGGCAGAAATAAATGCAAAAGAAACAAAAGAGACCATAGCAAAAATCAACAAAGCCAAAAGCTGGTTCTTTGAAAGGATAAATAAAATTGACAAACCATTAGCCAGACTCATCAAGAAGCAAAGAGAGAAAAATCAAATCAATAAAATTAGAAATGAAAATGGAGAGATCACAACAGACAACACAGAAATACAAAGGATCATAAGAGACTACTATCAGCAGTTGTATGCCAATAAAATGGACAACGTGGAAGAAATGGACAAATTCTTAGAAAAGTACAATTTTCCAAAACTGAACCAGGAAGAAATAGAAAATCTTAACAGACCCATCACAAGCACGGAAATTGATACTGTAATCAGAAATCTTCCAGCAAACAAAAGCCCAGGTCCAGATGGCTTCACAGCTGAATTCTACCAAAAATTTCGAGAAGAGCTAACACCTATCCTCCTCAAACTCTTCCAGAAAATTGCAGAGGAAGGTAAACTTCCAAACTCATTCTATGAGGCCACCATCACCCTAATACCAAAACCTGACAAAGATGTCACAAAAAGAGAAAACTACAGGCCAATATCTCTGATGAACATAGATGCAAAAATCCTCAACAAAATTCTAGCAATCAGAATCCAACAACACATTAAAAAGATCATACACCATGACCAAGTGGGCTTTATCCCAGGGATGCAAGGATTCTTCAATATCCGCAAATCAATCAATGTAATTCACCACATTAACAAATTGAAAAATAAAAACCATATGATTATCTCAATAGATGCAGAGAAGGCCTTTGACAAAATTCAACATCCATTTATGATAAAAACTCTCCAGAAAGCAGGAATAGAAGGAACATACCTCAACATAATAAAAGCTATCTATGACAAACCCACAGCAAACATTATCCTCAATGGTGAAAAACTGAAAGCATTTCCCCTAAAGTCAGGAACAAGACAAGGGTGTCCACTTTCACCGCTACTATTCAACATAGTTCTGGAAGTTTTGGCCACAGCAATCAGAGCAGAAAAAGAAATAAAAGGAATCCAAATTGGAAAAGAAGAAGTAAAACTCTCACTGTTTGCAGATGACATGATCCTCTACATGGAAAACCCTAAAGACTCCACCAGAAAATTACTAGAGCTCATCAATGAATATAGTAAAGTTGCAGGATATAAAATCAACACACAGAAATCCCTTGCATTCCTATACACTAATAATGAGAAAGTAGAAAAAGAAATTAAGGAAACAATTCCATTCACCATTGCAACGAAAAGAATAAAATACTTAGGAATATATCTCCCTAAAGAAACTAAAGACCTATATATAGAAAACTATAAAACACTGATGAAAGAAATCAAAGAGGACACTAATAGATGGAGAAATATACCATGTTCATGGATTGGAAGAATCAATATAGTGAAAATGAGTATACTACCCAAAGCAATTTACAAATTCAATGCAATCCCTATCAAGCTACCAGCCACATTTTTCACAGAACTAGAACAAATAATTTCAAGATTTGTATGGAAATACAAAAAACCTCGAATAGCCAAAGCAATCTTGAGAAAGAAGAATGGAACTGGAGGAATCAACTTGCCTGACTTCAGGCTCTACTACAAAGCCACAGTCATCAAGACAGTATGGTACTGGCACAAAGACAGACATATAGATCAATGGAACAAAATAGAAAGCCCAGAGATAAATCCACACACATATGGACACCTTATCTTTGACAAAGGAGGCAAGAATATACAATGGAGTAAAGACAATCTCTTTAACAAGTGGTGCTGGGAAAACTGGTCAACCACTTGTAAAAGAATGAAACTAGATCACTTTCTAACACCGCACACAAAAATAAACTCAAAATGGATTAAAGATCTAAATGTAAGATCAGAAACTATAAAACTCCTAGAGGAGAACATAGGCAAAACACTCTCAGACATAAATCACAGCAGGATCCTCTATGATCCACCTCCCAGAATTCTGGAAATAAAAGCAAAAATAAACAAATGGGATCTAATTAAAATTAAAAGCTTCTGCACAACAAAGGAAAATATAAGCAAGGTGAAAAGACAGCCTTCTGAATGGGAGAAAATAATAGCAAATGAAGCAACTGACAAACAACTAATCTCAAAAATATACAAGCAACTTCTGCAGCTCAACTCCAGAAAAATAAACGACCCAATCAAAAAATGGGCCAAAGAACTAAATAGACATTTCTCCAAAGAAGACATACGGATGGCTAACAAACACATGAAAAGATGCTCAACATCACTCATTATTAGAGAAATGCAAATCAAAACCACAATGAGGTACCACTTCACACCAGTCAGAATGGCTGCGATCCAAAAATCTGCAAGCAATAAATGCTGGAGAGGGTGTGGAGAAAAGGGAACCCTCCTACACTGTTGGTGGGAATGCAAACTAGTACAGCCACTATGGAGAACGGTGTGGAGATTCCTTAAAAAATTGCAAATAGAACTACCTTATGACCCAGCAATCCCACTTCTGGGCATACACACCGAGGAAACCAGAATTGAAAGAGACACATGAACCCCAATGTTCATTGCAGCACTGTTTATAATAGCCAGGACATGGAAACAACCTAGATGTCCATCAGCAGATGAATGGATAAGAAAGCAGTGGTACATATACACAATGGAGTATTACTCAGCCGTTAAAAAGAATTCATTTGAATCAGTTCTGTTGAGATGGATGAAACTGGAGCCGATTATACAGAGTGAAGTAAGCCAGAAAGAAAAACACCAATACAGTATACTAACACATATATATGGAATTTAGGAAGATGGCAATGACGACCCTGTATGCAAGACAGGGAAAGAGACACAGATGTGTATAACGGACTTTTGGACTCAGAGGGAGAGGGAGAGGGTGGGATGATTTGGGAGAATGCCATTCTAACATGTATACTATCATGTGAATTGAATCGCCAGTCTATGTCTGACGCAGGGTGCAGCATGCTTGGGGCTGGTGCATCGGGATGACCCAGAAAGATGTTATGGGGAGGGAGGTGGGAGGGGGGTTCATGTTTGGGAATGCATGTAAGAATTAAAGATTTTAAAATTTTAAAAAATAAATAAATAAAATGAACTTCATACGCTGCCTGCTGGAGTTGGGAAGGCAACAGCATCTTTATTGATGGCACTTAGGGAGTTTCTGCTAATTAAGATCTGTTTGCCTCAGCCAAGCACTGGGCTACACTCTATGTAAGAAATGTTCTTTCTGATCTCACTGGTCTTTCTATGCATTAGTTAAAGTGGCTAGAAGATGGTAGCTGACTAGCAACTTATTCTGGAATAATGTTATGTGGTTCAGCTGCTAAGTCATGTCCGATTCTTCGCACTCCCATGGACTATAGCCCACCAGGCTCCTATGTCCATGGGATTTTTCAGGCAACAATACTACAGAGGGTTGCCATTTCCTTCTCCAGGGGATCTTCCCAACCCCAGGGATCAAACCCACATCTTCTGAGTCACCTGTGTCGGCAGGCAGATTCTTTACCACTGATCCACCTGAGAAGCCTAGAATGATTTTATGCCCCACTCAAAAGAAACCAAAAATAGAGGATATGTAATCTTTAAGTGCTTTCCTTTGCTACAGTCTGTTTAGCTCTTTTATTCCCATATAGAAATGTGCAGTAATTTAAAGATGCATTAAGTTTTGAATTGCTGACCTTTTTCATAAATACAACATAAACCACAACACATTTTTAAATAGATCACTAATTCAATCACTGCTTAAACTGTTATATCCACCACATTTTCTAAAAGAATAGGCTTGTACTCAATGTTATAATTTACATATTTTTTCACTAAAAACATGAATTCTTATTAAATTCAGGAGATACCTGCACGGTACATGTATGCATAAGTGCTTTGACATCTACCATTGAGTTACTGAAATATCCATTTCAAAACTCATCTCACGACAATCAATCAAGTCTTTGAACAGTGTACAGAGAAAGTAAATATCTCAAATAGTCTATTCAAGTGCTCTTAAAGTTTAAAGAGCATTGGATAGGATTATCATCAAAGAATGAAACAATATATTAAATTTTTTTAAACTGCATTACAGAAGACTAATCTTTCCATTTTGAAAACAAATTATATTCATACATATTCACCACAGTTGTATACACACACATACACACATCACATTTCATCCAGGAAGGGATGGGTTGGGATTTATTGCACATAGTCTCTCATTCCCTATAGGCAGCACAACTTCCACACTTGGGATAAGCAGGTGATCGATGGAGGATGTGGCAGGATAAGAAAGATAAGGAACAAAGGAGGCCATTAGCAGCTTCCAGTGCTCCTGCAGCTCTCAAATTCATGAAGCCCTGCTGGTGGGCAGAGGACAGTGATCAGTAGATTAGACAAAATGATATCCTGTTCAATGGAGCTATGTCATCACCGACTCAATGGACATGAATCTGAGCAAACTTCCAGAGATAGTGAAGGACAGGGAAAACTGGTGTGCTACAGTTCACAGGGCTGCAAAGGCTCGGATATGACTTAGCAACTGAACAACAAAACAACAAACTTGCGACAACTGGTCTTACTTTCAGTCTATACTTGTATAACACAGGAATAACCCAATAGATAAATAGGATGTTTTCCATACTGACATACTTCAAGGCTGAAACTCAAAAGGCTGTCAACCCTCAAGGCAATTACTTTAGACAATTTTGAGAAACTGAGAAGATCCAAAGAACACACAGTGGTGACAATAGAGCCGTGCATAAGGAAGAATTACCTTAATTTTTAGAGCTCCATCTTTTCATATATCTGTACATTGTTTCTGGAGAAGGAAATGGCAACCCATTCCAGTGTTCTTGCCTAGAGAATCCTGTGGACAGAGGAGCCTGATGGGCTGCTGTCCATAAGGTCCCACAGAGTCGGGCACGACTGAATCGACTTAGCATGCATGCATGCGTTGGAGAAGCAAATGGCAACCCACTCCAGTGTTCTTGCCTGGAGAATCCCAGGGATGGAGGAGCCTGGTGGGCTGCTGTCTATGGGGTCGCACAGAGTCAGACACGACTGAAGCGACTTGGAGCAGCAGCAGCATACATTGCTTCATCAGTGGTTTTACTCCGTATTGCTTACCCTAAAAGCAAGAGATCTCTTTTCTAAAGTTTATTCCATTTAAAAGAATCTCTTCTCTACATAGCCAAAGCCAAATGCATGGTCTTGATTTCCAAATTTGGGTCTTCTCAAATATTCTCTATCTGAGGGAAAGGAGTCATCATGCATTCAATTCAGGCTATAAAGCAAGGAATCAAACGTGTCACTTTGTGTTTCCTAATCTCCAGTAGCCGGTGCATCACAAACATCTTGCCAAATTTTACTTCTAAGTCAGTTTCCTAAATATCATTTACCTGTACATGCATATTACCACTAATTCAAACTCCTTCAACCTCCTGCCTGATTAGTGCAATGGGCATGTGTTCATTGTTCACACTTGTCATCTCCAATCAGCTTTCAAATTGCACCCAGAGAAGTTATTTTAAAATACAGCATCAAGTCTGTCATTGCTGAGAGGTGAGGGTTAACTTATTTAAGAGAGATCTCCTGGGCCTTCTGTAAAGATCCAGGACAACCAAGGAAGGATCTGAGCTTAAGGCAATCAGTCTTGGCTGCCTACAAGGTTAAAACTCTAGGCCCTTCTCGTGCTAAGGGAGGGGCCGTGTTTTCACAAACAGAACAGTGATGTGGGGAATTCTGTTACTTACTTATTACCTCATATACCTCTGAACTTCAGTGCCCTTTTTAATTCACCATGGAGTCTGGCTTTACCCAGAATCATAAATGCTGAATATGGCTGGGGCCAAGTTTCTGCCTCATAATATTGCTGTTATTTTTATGCTCAGTCACTAGTCACATTTTTCATGTTTCCCTAATCATGCAGCTTCAAAGTCCCAAAGGTCTAGAGGAGGATTCCTCTTAAAGTCTGGTATATCCGGATTTGCTAGATCTCTGTGGCATATTCTAGAATACAAATGCACCCACCACTAAGTTGGTCTCTGTGAGATAACTTGGAGGTTAAACTTTAATTTCCCAAATGCTATCCTAGCAGGTTTGGTGTCCTTGTCCCATAACAACTGCCAAGTTTAAAACCCTTCAGAGGCACCAACATCATTCTTAGGATAAACACCAAAGTCCTTACTAGGGGATGCCGAACTCAGCATGACCTGATCTGGCTCCCGCCTTGTCTCCCAGATTCACTTTGCAACCTCTTGTTTAGTCTGTTTTGGTTAACTTGAATTCTTTCATTTTTCACAAACGCAATGTGTTTCTTTCTGCCTCAGGGCCTTCAAACAATTTTTCCCAAAGCTGGAACATTTCTTCCCACTCAACCTTCTGATTAAGATCAACAGTCACTTCTCCAGGGAAGTTCTCCCTGTTCTTCCAGACTAGCATGGCTGTCCTTTCAAAAAACAAAGAAAACCCAGAAAACCAGGGGTCTTTTTTGTTTTTTCTTGCAGTTATTACTTCAAAATTAAAGTTGAAACCTATTAGGAAAGGCTTATGCTATTAGTCATCAGTTGCAGAAAAATGTGTTTATGGTAATAGACGTGTTTTCAGTATGCACATTCACTCCAAAAGAGACCATTTCGTTAAAAAAAAAAAAATGAGTTCTTGTTCCTCTCAGTAGAATGCTATACACTCTTCCCATTGCATTTCATACATGTTCCCCACACTTATCATAGGTGCTATTATATGACTAAGTGTGAGGCTGACTGATTTATTTCTAGCTTCCTCTCTAGACTATATGTCCTGCATGCAGGATGAGACTTTGGTCGGTTTCTCACTGCACTGTATTCTCACCGCATAGCATAGAGCCTGGTACATAGTAGGTATTCCACAACTGTTTGTAGAGTTAAAAAATGATTTTTTAAATGAGTGTCATTTATAAAAAGAAAAAAGAAATAAAAGATATTAACATTTTAAAAAATACATGATACTTATAGAAAGTTAGGAAAGGAATAAAAAAGAATATTCATAATGCCATCAATCAAACATATTTGGCTTTTTTGGTTTAAATTTACTAAAGCCCAGTTTCTTTATCATAAAAATATATGTTACTTCTTCACTCACAAAAAGGGAAAAAAAAAATGAGGGACTGAGAAGGTAGGACTTGGGACCCAGCTGACTAACATAGGCTTTGAAGCTTCTGTAGTGAGAAAAGAAAGGGTAGAACATGCATTCCTGACTTGGTCTTTATAAGCGAAGACAGTAGGCTGAGACATTAAATGAATGATTTGCTTTCGTTTTTTAAGGAATACGTTCGAGGGAGTCTCATTTGCCAAATGTCTTTGGAAACAGGCAAGGGAAACAGACGAGAATTATTAGATCAAATAGTGGTTAATGTACAAGATGTTCTACACCTAATAGATAAACAAGACGTAGAAAAATCACCAGGACCAGATGGCAGTTCTTATGTCCTTTCATATGTAGGATTTTTCTCTCCAAAACAGAGATGAAGCCCACAAATGTGTCTGAGTTTAGACTAACTGCAAGGAGCTGAGGGAGGAAGATAAGTCAGTCTGTTTCTAAGGCTGCCATCTTTCACTAATTTTGCATTTAGAAATAAAGAACCAATAGAAATGTCACACCCTATCAAAATCTCCTATAACTTTCATGACCACAAAATTCAGTCTGAAAACAGAACAGAACATCTCCACACAGAACTTATGCTTAATCATATAATAATCTCAATAAAGTGAGTCTTTTGCAGTACATCTGCAATTAGACACAATGGCACTCTACAAGATAAACAAGTACAGCAGATTTGTATTTTTTCTTTATCCATTAACATGAGATTATTCAATTCTGGTTCCGATATTTCCAGCCAGAAGGGATCTAGACAGCTGGTTGAGTGAGTCATTCCACATATTCTCAGAGATAGGCATGAGATTCATTTGCTCTTTGCTTATGGGGATATATTAATGAATCTTCAATCTTGCTCTCACTGTCCCCCATGGGCGTGATGCATTTGTAGAGAAAACAGGTTTACACACAGAAAGCTTTCTGTCAATAGTACTAAACCTGCTGTTATTTATCTTCTTCATCTTGGAATATGGAAAGGAGGGACAAGAAAAAAAAACCTCAAGAATGGTACGTTTGTTTAACAATAAAATACAGGATTATCTTTTAGGGTTTTTTTTTTTTCCCCTTTCCCTTGTGGTTGCTATTCACAACTGTGAAGTTGACTCCTAATGGGGGAGCCTGTGATATTAGCCAACTGTTCTGGAAAGATGTCTTTATGGTAACTGAAGTAATTTGGACATTCATATTTACTCTTAAAAGAGCCAATCTTTGTTTTCTTGAAACTTAGTTCTTTCTTCAGAGACTTTCTGCCTCCTGCCTTCTTAGGCGGGGGCTGGCTATTCTGAATAATCTCTTATTACTAAGATGATTATTTGATAGAGCATTGAACAGCAGACATGATGATCAAAACACATGAATAAAGGATCGGGGAAGTATACAGAAGCAGAGCTTGAAAAGCAGATCGTACTGCGCCTAGTGTCTGGGCAAAGGCAGCCACTGTTTTTGTTTGGCCTATAGGCGATTTCATGCTGTACCAGGGTTTGTGATGTGGAAAAGGGACAGGAAGAGGTACACTGAGAGACAAGTGGGATTAGCAGGGTGAGCCTGTGTTGTTGAAAACCTCAAGGACAGGAAAAAGCAGGAGACAGCGGGGAAAGCCTCTTATGTTGTCTTCTATTGTACCATTCTGTGAGGAGTGCCCCCTGGAGTTGTACAATACAGAAACTCTAGAGATAAGAGGCATGGCCTTCACGCTTCTGCTTTTCCAGAGCCACCCTCCTACACTGTTGGTGGAAATGCAAATTGGTACAGCCACTCCTGAGAATAGGATGGTGGTTCCTTAAAAAACTAAACATAGAGTAACCATATGATCCCGCAGAGCCACTTCTGGAAATACATCTGGAGAAAAATCTGACTGGAAAAGATACATGTGTCTCAATGTTCACAGCAGTGCTATTTTCAATACCCAAGACATGGGAGAAACCTAAATGTTCAGAGACAGATGAATGCATAAAGATGTGGTATATACATATAAGAAAGTTTTATTCAGCCATAAAAAAGAACGAAATCATGTCATTTGCAGCAACATGGTGGGCCTAGAGATTATCATACTAAATGAAGTAAATCAGAGAAAGACAAATACCATATGATATTACTTACATGTAGACTTTAAAAAATGGTACAAATAAACTTATTTATAAAACAGAAATAGAGTCACAGATGTAGAAAACAAACTTACGATTACCAAAGGTAAAAAGGGTGAAAACCGTTGGGGGGGAGGAGGGATAAATTAGGAGATTGGGATTAACATGTGCATACTTCTACATTTAAAATAAACAACAAGGAACAATTATATGGTACAGGAAATAATATTTAATATCTTTAAATAACCCATAATGGAAAAGAATCTGAAAAAGAATATATACATATTTGTACATAACTATGTCATACGTATGCATATGTGTGTATACCTACATATATGTATGTATGCTGTTTAGTTGCTAAGTCATGTCCAACTCTTTGCGACCCATGGACTATAGCCCACTAGGCTCCTCTTCCATGGAATTCTTCAGGCAAGAACACTGGAGAGGCTTGCCATTTCCTTCTCCAGGGAATCTTCCCAACTCAGGAATCAGTCCCAAGTTTCCTGCTTGGCAGGTAAATTCTTTACCACTGAATCACCTGGGAAGCCCATATGTATGTATATGCGTGTGTATAACTGAATCACTTTGCTGTACACCTGAAATTAACACAACATTGTAAATCAACAATACTCCAATGAAGAAAAAGAAAAAGAGGTAAGGAGAGTACACAGATGCAGGAGAGGGTCCTGAACGGCCGCCCCTTCTTTTCCCTTTTGTTTCTGACATGAGGAAAGAATGTGCTGAACTAGGGGGACATGTATGCTGTGTATAAGGGAAATGGTGTAGAAAACCCAAGCTGAAAAACAAATCCCACTGTGTCCAGAAAACCTTCATTATAAACTCTTCCCTTAGGAAGGGTATCCATTCCAATTGTATCACAAGATGTTAAGGTATTACGGCACCGCCCTCTGAGGGTCTGAAAGTTAGGCTGGTGGCTGAGTGGCTACTGTAGGGATGGACTGCGAAAGCAAGAATGCACTGGTATCAGGATGGAAGGCAAATAGTAGGAAGACATGGAAAATTAAATCTATCCACTTCACACTCTACCAGCAGTCAACCCTCCGAAGGCACAATTATAATACCACGTTTACACAAATTTTACTCCTGTAAGCTCCATTATGCCCCCTCCTTTCCATTCCTGTGGCAAATGCAGATGTTTTTCCATTGTTTTTTGGACTGGTGCAAAAACCTCTCAGTTTTTATTTCTCTAATCTCCTTCCACAGAGAGATTTGTAAATTTTCCTAAAATGCATTTTAGATACCTACTACCACCATCAAACACCCTTGATGCCTCACAGAAGCAAGTTCAAATACCCTACTATTGCACTCAAGACTCCTATGACCTGATCTCTTTCTAGTCTGCCTTCCCCCACAACTCACCACGAGTGCCAGGCTTCAGGTATATGTAAGTTATTTGCCATTTCCAAATACTCACACTGATGACACTGTGCCTTGATCACACCAATGATTTTGGAATTCCCTTCTCTTTGTGTAAAATAACCCAATGCATCCCACCACGTCTCGCACACCTCTGAAGCCTCCCTGATGTTACCAGCTGGAATTCAGTACTCCTTGCATGCATCTCTAGCACACCATCACTTACATCAGGGAGGAAGCACTTTTCAGTTCTCCACTGTATTATTGTTTGTCATTGTATGTGAATCTAAGTAACTCATTTCAAGTCCCTTCAAGTAATGCTCTTATCTTATTCTTTTCAGAATACCTACAATGTTTTCCATCTAATATTCTCATAGAATAGTAGTTCAATGACCAGCTAACTAATTAGCAAAAGCTAAGTGTATAAGAAAATCATTACACAAAACTGATTGCAATGGGACGTAAGACTATCTTTATGGGATTTTCCTGGTAATACAGTGGAAAAGAATCCACCTGCCAATGCAGGGGACACAGGAAGATATCACATGCTGTGGAGCAACTTAGCCCATATGCCACAACTACTAAAGCCTGCATGCCTAGAGCTTGTGCTCCACCGCAAGAGAAGCCCTCACAATGAGGAGCCTGTGCACTGCAATGAAGAGTAAGCCCCGCTCACTGTATCTAGAGAAAGCCTGCACACAGCAACGAAGGCACAGTGCGATCAGAATTTATTAATTACAAAAGGAGAGACATATCTTTATGAAGGTAAAACTTCTTCAAAACTGGGATTATATACATGCATATAAATAAACAATTTAAATGATATCAAACTCTTGCTAAGGTAGAAAGTAAAGCATTTAATAAAGCTGCAGAAAATATTAGGGCTGCAGGAGGCTAGTCCACTATCCATACTATCATACCATGAAGCCAATCTCCTGAGAATGAAAGCATGGAAAATGCAGAAGCTAAGAATGTGGACGTTGGGGCCTGGCCTAACTTTAAATCCTGAAGTCATCCCTTACTAGCTTTGTGTCCTTGGGTGAGTTGCTCAACCTCTTCAGGTTGAGGAAGGTAGGATAATAATGCCTATCTCAAGTATGTATTGTTAAATAATGTAAAAGGAAGGTGCTTGGCACAGAATAATAGTTGCCATTTACTGAATAGTAATTTTTTTTTTTTTGGTCTGAGAATGATCATGCTAATCTAAGTAAACCTCTGAGACCTTTAAAATTTGAACGTGTCTTCATTGCAAAAGCATAATGACTTGAAGCATATGATTTTCGTTCATCTGGGGTTGGTTTGACCTAAACACTTAAAAATAAAGCTAATTCATCAATTCTACATGCCAAGGTAGAATAGAAATTCTAGCGCATAAGAAACAATTCAAGTCTGAACAGTCAAGAGACAAAGAGAAGAAATAAATGGAAATATACACAATTATTAAAAATAGACTTTTGAAGTAAAACCATTTTTTTTTCTCATTTAGCTTGTTGGCCTTATAGAATTATTTGATATGCATATCTGTGGTGCTTTTTTAAAAAAATATATATTTTTTAGTGTTTTATAGTAGGTCCTCATTGGTTCAGTTCAGTTCAGTTCAGTCACTCAGTCCTGTCCGACTCTTTGCAACCCCATGAACCTCAACATGCCAGGCCTTCCTGTCCATCACCATCTCCCGGGAGTTTACCCAAACTTATGTCCATTGAGTTGGTGATGTCATCTAACCATCTCATTCTCTGTTATCCCTTTCTCCTCCTGCCTTCAATCTTTCCCAACATCAGGGTATTTTCAAATGAGTCAGCTCTTCACATTAGGTGGCCAAAGTATTGGAGTTTCAGCGTCAACATCAGTCCTTCCAATGGCAAAGTAATGTCTCTGCTTTTGAATATGCTGTCTAGGTTGGTTATAACTTTCTTTCCAAGGAGTAAGCGTCTTTTAATTTCATGGCTACAATCACCATCTGCAGTGATTTTGGAACACCCCCAAAAATAAAGTTAGCCACTGTTTCCCTATCTATTTCCCATGAAGTGATAGGATCAGATGCCATGATCTTCATTTTCTGAATGTTGAGGTTTAAGCCAACTTTTTCACTCTCCTCTTTCAATTTCATCAAGAGGCTCTTTAGTTCTTCTTCACTTTCTGCCATAAGGATAGTGTCATCTGCATATATGAGGTTATTGTTATTTCTCCTGGCAATCTTGATTCCAGCTTGTGCTTCTTCCAGCCCAGCGTTTCTCATGATGTACTCTGCATATAAGTTAAATAAGCAGGCTGACAATATACAGACTTGACGTACTCCTTTTCCTATTTGGAACCAGTCTGTTGTTCCATGTCCAGTTCTTACTGTTGCTTCCTGACCTGCATACAGATTTCTCAAGAGGCAGGTCAGGTGGTCTCGTATTCCCATCTCTTTCAGAATTTTCTACTGTTTATTCTGATCCACACAGTCAAAGGCTTTGGCATAGTCAATCAAGCAGAAATAGACGTTTTTCTGGAACTCTCTTGCTTTTTCCATGATCCAGCGGATGTTGGCAATTTGATCTCTGGTTCCTCTGCCTTTTCTAAAACCAGCTTAAACATCTGGAATTTCACAGTTCACATACTTCTGAAGCCTGGCTTGGAGAATTTTGAGCATTACTTTACTAGCGTGTGAGATGAGTGCAATTGTGTGGTAGTTTGAGCATTCTTTGGCACTGCCTTTATTTGGGACTGGAATGAAAACTAACCTTTTCCAGTCCTGTGGCCACTGCTGAGTTTTCCAAATTTGCTGACATATTGAGTGCAGCACTTTCACAGCATCATCTTTTAGGATTTGAAATAGCTCAACTGGAATTCCATCACCTCCACTAGATCGGTTATCCACCTTAAATATATCAGTGTGAGAAGGGACAGATTGGGAGTTTGGGATTGACATGTATACACTGTAGCTTTTTTAAAAATAATGTTAAGAATCATAGAAGCTGTTCAATTGTACATTACTAATATAAAATGTGTTTACTTATCTTTTGTGCATTTTCTGACAAAACTTAGCAATGAGCAAGGAGGATACCACCCTTACCCATGAAGAATTTTCCAAAGGCATCGTCAAAAACAACAAGGTCAAGCCACACTATTTTCAAGTTAGGACATGAAAGTAACCTAAATGTCCATCAACAGAGGAGTGGATAAAGAAGATGTAGTATATATATGCAATGGAATACTACTCAGTCATTAAAAAGAATGAAATTGTGCCATTTGCAAAGACATGGGTAGACCTAGAGACTGTCATACAGAGTGAAATAAGTCAGAAATGGTAAAACTAATCATATACCAACACATATATGTGGAGTCTAGAAAAATAGTACAGATGAATCTACTGGAAAAGCAGAAATAGAGACGCAAACATAGAGAACAAATGTATGGACCAAGGAGAAAAAAAGGGAAGATGGCATGAGTTGGAAAACTGAGACTGACATATATATGCATATGCATAGATCACCATGCATAAAGTATAAAGTAGATAACTATGAGAACCTACTTTATAGCACAGGGAACGCTAATCAATGCTCTGTGTTGACCTAAATATTAAGGAAATCCAAAAAAGAGGGGAGATATATATATATGATATATGATGTATATATATCATATATATATCAGAATCACTTGACTGTACAGCAGAAATTAACACAACAATGTAAACAATGTAAACTATATTCTATATTACAATAATAATAATAATTTAAAAACTGTGAAGGCAGCTATATCAGATAGCTATCAGTTAACTATCCTTTTTCAGAAGTAGAAAACTAGCTTCCTGTTTATAACTAAATAGTGTTTAAAACTTACTTCTTTTGGTTAGTTTCTTTTGATACAAATTCTTTCTTTTAATATATATCTCTTCTTTTGATACACTGAAAAATAAAGAAATTAACCATAAAAAGGAAATTTCTTAGAATTCTTTCAGTGAAGATGCCAGTATAATATGCTATCTCTCAGAAAGCTGTAAGGCTCAGAAAAGTGACAGCAGTTAGAGAAAAAACAATCTCAGTTCTCTTAATTTTGCAGAAACAGGAAGGCAATTTGACTTGCCAGTCATGGCTAAAAGTTGTGCTGATTGGGCATGTGAGCGTGCCCCCTCCCAAATTCCATAATAACATGCATTTTTTGAATGCTTGCTCTGTGTTCAGAGCTGTGAGTACAAAATGAATAAGGAAGGCATTCTTTGCACCTAAACCCTACAATCCATTAGAAACACATCCTTGAGTAAAAAACCACTTGCTTTCCATTAGAGTTACCTTTATACTCATAATGCTTTAAACAGAAAGCTTCCTCTCCACAAATACAAGATGAAGCTTTGATGCATAAATTCATGCTATATTTTTTGATGAAGAGGAAACTTAATTACACTTTAAAAGAAAGGGATTGTAAACATGTGACTCCAGTAATTAGGGCTCAAATATAACGAGCCATTTAAAAATAATGTTGCATTACATTTTCAATGACACTTAATAGTTTACTCATTTACATAATGTGTTACATTCACTTTTTTTCATTTAATCATTCTGACGACTCCGTGAAGCAAGCCTTTTTACCCCCATTTTATGAATGAGCAGGCTGTTACTTAGAGGAGCCATATTATTTGCCCAACAAATCACATGTAGAACAGTTACTTAAGCAAGAATGCCAGGAGGAAAATCTGGCCCAGTTCCTATTGTGTCATTGGGCTTAAGGCATCACTGCACACAGGAAGAGAGAGCAGGATCTTGGAGTTCTGCCCCATGGTTTCACTATCTACTACTTTAGATTTTACATCTTAAAACCCCACCCCTGAAGTTTTACCTAATAGAGGCAGATTATTCAAACAGATTAGTGTGTATAACATTCCATATACTCTGTTTATAAATATTTCAAAAAGGTAGAATTTAAAACACCTACCATTATAAGAAACTGAATGTGCTTTAATATTTATTTGACACAATGTCTTTTAGCATTTTGCAGATCTCAATATTATGCCAATAGGAGTGGCAAATCAAGTTGAATCTGTTTTCTGTCACAGCCTAAAAGTTCTTTTTATTATGGTCACTATTTGTATATTTATTCAGCACTTGGTGTCTTCTACCTGGAGTATAAAAAAAAGCTAAGAGGTTCTACTGTCATCCCAGTTAATAGAAATGTCTGGTTAACAGAATGCTAAGTAAGCCAAGTTTTGCCTTGTTTAATTCACAACCATTTAGAAATAGTAGGGGAAAATGATTACTTAGGAAAACTGCCTGGCAATACTGTATTCAAGTTATGCCTATGTGACCTCATTTTGCTTCTTACCTAGAATGTAAAAACAGAAAATTTTAGAGGCATGTGGTCTACCTACTTCTTTCCATATTTGAGGCAATCATGTGCAAAGAGGAGAAACAACTTATTAACAAGTTTTGGAGAAGGAACTGGCAACCCAGTCCAGTATTCTTGCCCGGAGAATCCCATGGGCAGAGGAGCCTGGTGGGCTACAATCCATGGGGTCACAAAGAGTCGGACACGACTGAGTGACTTCACTTCACTTAACAAGTTTACTCTAAAATTTCTGGAATTATTTGGAGGTTGGGATGGTCCTGACTTCTACTTCAGTTCTGTATGTGTATTTCATATCACATATGGTGTGGATATCTGTGGTAGAATGGTAGAGATCAGCAATGATATTTTAACATAGAGGGGTTAGGAAAGTTCTCTCTGAATAGATGACACCCTCAAATTAAATACAATACTTCTCATCTGGCAATGATTTGATCTTGTTAGTGTATCTACTTTCAATGGTAAGCTCTTCATAGGAAGTTTCAAATCTACATAAAGGCCTGAATAACACATCCTGTAAAATCTGGCATCTTTAAAATGACTTATGTTAACTCCTGTCTTATATAAAGGACAGACAACTTTCAATTAAAAGTGATTGGTCTTAGAGTATTATTGTGGCCACTTGATTTCCTTGCTTACTTCTTTCATTTCTGATTCAAATATATTTTATTATTTATTGCAATCTGCACATGATTGAAGAGTTAAAAGAAAAAAAAATAATCCAAATTAATCTCTTTATTCTGATTTTTTGGGGAGGGGATTGGAAAGGGCAGTCCACCATTGGCCAATATGATGTTTTTATTTTACTATTTGTAAATTAAATTGACTCAATCTATCTGCATTTACTGTGATATGTAAATGAAATTGTTTAATGAAGAAATGGCAAATTTTGCATTAAGTCCTTTCTATGTGACTAGGGACAGGAAGTATATACCTACCGACCTTATCAATATGGATGCAGATGTAGACTATGATTGCTTAAAATCAGACTCAGTGCTCAGGAATTAGGTTTCCGCATACCTCAAAACAGAGCTGAACTGAGGTGAGGTGAACTGGTTCAGGCAAATCACAAACGGACCAATAAGCTGACTTTAAACTTTATCATTTACTGTTTAAGAGTCAACACACTTCAAGACATTTTGATTCTGAAACAGTCTTACATTTTTTTAATGTATAAAAAGTTTACAGATTTTTTTTAAAAATTGAAGACAAGTAAAATGTTATTCCAAGTTAATATCTTCATAGCATTATAGCTTCTTTCAAATATTGTTTTCCAGTGAAAGATAACATAATGAGAGAAAGCTGTTACAAGACTGAGTACTGTGATTTACACAAACAGCAGGGCAAAATGGAGCCAAGTCATTGAGTTCTGAGTTACAACCAACAATGTTGTCATTTAAAGTGATTAAAAAAAAATACTTATGCACTATCATAGGGCAGGAATAAAATGTACTGAAGATGTACATAGAGACTGGGCAAATAGCAATGAGACTAATAGTTCTTATATTTATAATTCGTGAATTATAATTTTGTGAATAAACGAAACCCATTCAAAATATAACTGTGTTAATTGAAAAAATGGATTGAAAAGGCATAAAAATAAAATAAATTGGGAGATGTGACAAAATGCAACATTTGCATATCTTACATAATAGTAGGCAAATTGTCATTTTCTTTACAACAGAGGTCTAAATATATAACTGTATTAACTATTAATTATATTCATCATTATACAATTATATAATGACTATCATTAACTATCCCTTAATCATATTAATTAATTATTATAAAATAACTATATAATTAATATTATTACTATTACAATTAATGGATGCATCCACTCATTTTTCTATCATAAAGTTCCCATAGGTGTCAACATTGTTGTAGTAGAATGTTTTATGTGCTAAGTCGCTTGAGTTGTGCCCGACTCCTTTCGACCCTATCAACTGTAGCATGCCAGGCTTCTCTGTTCATGGGATTCTCCAGGCAAGAATACTGGAGTGGGTAGCCATGCCCTCCTCCAGGGGATCTTCCTGACCCAGGGACCAAACCCGCAACTCTTATGTCTCCTGCATTGGCAAGCGGGTTCTTTACCACTAATGCAGTCTGGGAAGCCCATGTGGGAGTGTAAATACCCTTATGAAGCTTATATTCTATTAGGAAACTATCATGATTCAAGAGAACAAAAAGATAATTTCAAAATCTTCAGTATTATCAAAGAAACAAAAGAAGGCAGATGTGATAGTGATTAACTGGGGGTATAGGTCCTTAAAGAGAGGGTTTCTTTTATGATATGATAACAAGTGATTTGTGCAGGAAGAATTAGGAAATAAAAATGAAAACCATAAATCAAGTGTTACCTCTAAGTATGCAGCAAAGAATCTAGAGACACAGTATAAGGAATAAATATCATAAATTAAATACGAAGCTTAGTAGGCAAGATAGAAAGAACATTCTAACAATGGAAAGAAGGAATGTTTGCCCTGTTTTCATTGTACTCCAGAGTCTAAATGTGCTCAGAATAAAAGTGGACACTATTACTGAAATCCAGGAAGAATCTATACAAACTCTAATGAATGCATATACATTTTCCCTGGATAGACTCCTCAACTTTTGTTACTACTTCTCTTTATATTTTACACAAACCTGGGTTTACTTGCTTTCTCAGCACAGTTTTATTTACCACTTTACGGCATCTAGATTTCTTTCAAACATGGTTTTTCATTTCTTCATTTTTAAGTAAATGCCAAACCCCACCAAGTATGGCCAGGGTATGGCATGGAAGGGAAAAGATAAGTGGATAAAGAAAATAACACTTGTGATTTTCCCAAGAATGTCTTTAGTTCCATTCTGATGGTTAAAATGGCTTTGCTGGGTAGAGAGGAAATGTAGGAAGGGATAGAATGGATCAAACAAAGGTTTTCCACATCTGAACCAACTCTCCACTTTTCCCTTCAAAACAGACATGAGCCTGGAGCATTGACGATAATCAGAAAAAGTCACAGTGCCTTGCTTTCCCATGGGTAGGTGTTAAGAACTGAAAAAGAGATCAGGAGTGGCCACCTACTGACTCTCAGAATTTTTCTGGAGTATCTGCCTCTCAGATTTCTGACTCTTTTAGAATTTCATCTTTTTATCTCCAGGATCAGATATTGCTTGGAAACAAGGAAAACTTATGAAGGGATTTTTTTCAGTTCCTTTCTGAAGTGCAAAATTAAGTAATGTTACTTTTAATAAGGATGAATATTAATAATCTAGCATGGCACAGATAACATGTTTTTAATAACAACCTGTGCTAAATCAAAAAAACAAACAAGAATCTGGCTTTTTCTTCACCAGTGAAAAAGGTACCAATTCCGGTCTTCAACTATACAACCTTTGGCGGGCACACAAAGAAAGTGCTGGGGATGAGGAGTGACAGGTGACTCAACTGGAGTTGAACTGAGGGAAAAGAGAAGAAAGTAAGAAAACATGTCCTTAATTGATGGACAAAGGTGAAGCAAGAAGGCAAATTGGTTTTGTTTACTTAAGAAGATTAATGAGATAAAGTCAGGAAGATGCTATAGTTTTATTATGTACATTAAGTAGTTCTTATGTTAGGGATCAAAAAAGCAATGTAGCAAGACAAGCAAACGAGCCTGGCAGACAGCTCTCAGGAGGAAAATATGAGCTGTGTGTATTGCAATGATGATAGAGAAATTTAAAAGAAAGTGCATAGAGTTTCCCAATATTGAATTAAGTTTGCCAGGTGGAGTTTGTACTGCCTCTCTGTTATTTGCCAGTATCTGTTAATGACATTCTGCAGAAGACTCACTTTTTTTTTTTCCCTAGCATTTTCCTGGTGAAAAAGGAGTTTAAGGATATTGAAAAGACTATCCTTTGGAAACCACTGTTGCATAAAGCTATGCAGCTGGGCCTTAAACACTATTTTGGGCATTTATAAAGTTGTGTGTAGAACCTATTGAATCGGTTTAAGAGAACTAGGTTGTTTTTTGTGGGTCTTTTGCTTTTTTTTTGCTTTGCTTTGTTATCATTTATTTCCAATCAGGTAGTTAGAAGAAAACAATTTAGCTTCCACGGATTCCTTAATTTATGTCACATTCTTAATTGAAAAATAGCAAACTTGCCCTAAATGTTGGATGGACATAAATTTCATACACTAAGAAGCGAGCGTTGCCTGCTGTTTGATGAATTTTCAAAATACGTGTAACCTGTTGAAAGGGATCTGGGAAGGCTCAGCTCTTTCCAGTGACTTCCAGTTTAAAAATTTCATTGGCGTATAGCTGGTTTGCAATGTTGTGCTTGTTTCAGGAGTATAGCAAAGTGAATCAGTTATGCATACAGTCACTCTTTTAGATTCTCATCCCATATAAGTCATTACAGAGTATTGAGTAGCATTCCCTGCACTATACAATAGGCAGGAATACTGGAGTGGCTTACCATTGCCTTTTCCAGGGGATCTACAGACCCAGGGATTGAACCTGCATCTCTTGAGTCTCCCGCATTGACAGGCAGGTTCTTTACCTCTAGCACCACATGGGAAGCCCAGGTTCCTATTAGTTATCTATTTTGCATATAGCAGTGTGCAAATGTCAATCTCAATCTTCCAATTTATCCAGTGACTTTATTTTGTTTCTCAATCAGACCTACATCCAAAGCATCCCTCTAAAAACAAAATCTAAGTAAAAACCATGTGTGTCCCATGTACCTTTTGTCTTCAAGGCTAGTTCCTTAGCATCTCATTTTCTTTCCTTATGATATTATTGCTGTAAGTGCCTCCTTCATAGAAATTTCTAAGACATCATTTGGCCAGTAACATTCTGAATAACAACATTCTGTTCCCAACCTTATGTTCTAGGAAAACATTTTATCATAATAAAAATAAACACAAATAATAAAAATAAGTTCCATTTGTAACAAGGGCATCTTTTGTGCTGAAGAAAAATATTTCCTTAGTGTCTAACTATCTTTCAAGGATCCTTTCCTTTATATACACATATTTGTGTAATGGGCTCATTTTAACTAGGGATTTAGAAACTGAATATACCTCAGTAGTCAAGGGAAAAAAAAAAACACAGAGGGAACAAAAGAAAATAAAAGAAAAACAACCAAAGTGAAGGGCTGAAGGAAGAGGAGGGATTCCTGTCTCTCTGTAATCTTGCTTGCTTCTTTCCCACTGAGGCAGCTAAAGGGACCTGCCGAGATTTCACCACAAAGGGAAAGTTTCAGAGATGAGAAGCCACTTCAAATTGACACAAGACTGTTTTATCTGTCATTCAAGGCATAAGGTGAAAAGCAGAATAGCAACAATGTCACTAAAATTATATTTCTTTTCTTCAAGTACATAAATATTTTATTTCTTTTTTTATATTTCTTTTCTTATATTGATACATTCCCAGATGTAAAACAGTGCATTTTTGAGTTACTCCTACTTCCTAATAAATATTCAAATCTTCCTGGTTCACTGACATAAATTCTGAGTGCAAGACTACTGAAGTTAGAGGTGATGTTGCATTACATGGCGGTGGGCAAATGCAACAGCCTTATCCCTGAGGTTGCAGCCTTAGATCCGAAGCAGCTTTTGATAACTGGTAAGTTTTCCTAAGGATGACTGTGGAGCATCAGCAACCCCTCCCACTCTGCAAACAGGAGCAGGTGCTGGGCTGCTACTGTCCAGAAAGGATACATATTAATAAAACTAGGGATCAGGGTTTTCTACACCCTTCACAACCTTGTGTGGTTGCACTTCCTGACTGCCCAGGAGAGATACCATCGTCTCTCTACATCAAGGTGCAGAGTAATACTGTTTCTTAGGAGGGCTAGGAAGATTTTAACCTTATCTCTGGGAGGTGCAGCCAAAGGAATGTTTGTAGAGAAAGAGACTGAAACCTTCTATTTTAAATCTGATCAACGTTATATTACATAAAGCTGATCAAGGGTCACTGGGGTTCCCAGCAGCTTAGATAAAAGCCAGGTTTCATGAGCCTTAGACGAAGAGATGAAGAAGAGGCTATACAAATGTTTGTTGAATCAATAACAATATTATGTCTCAGGAAAAGGAAAAGCCTTTATATACCAAAAGGAATTCGAAGCTAGAGAAAAATGAAATACTTATCATAACAATACGGAAGGCACAAGGTAATTTCACATATGTCCATGAACACGCTGCTTCAACGGGTATATCTAAACAACACATGGGAAGACGGCAGAGGGACTGAAAGGAGGAAAATCTATAAAACCATTATAGACAGCACAATCAACCAACAGTTACTTTCTTTGATTTTTCTCCCCCCTGAGACAGGAAGAGATCATTATCATCATTCCTGTCATTTGTCGGGCACCCCTTGTATGCAAAACTGTGCTAGCAAACACTTTCTATTACTTTCTACAAAGGAAATCAGACACCTCATCCTCAGCTTCCATGGATTGCTTTAATAGGCAAAGGCATCGTAGGAAAGCCTTAAATGAAGTACATCAATAGACACAGGCTTGAGTCAACTAGGTACATGTGAAATGGATGAAGCCCACCCTACCCATATTACTTCTAGAATGAGAATTTCACCCCTTTCCAAAGAAAGTGGAAAAAAGGAAACAAAGTACAATCGGGTAAGTCCACTGCATTCAACGTATGATTTTAGTATCTATTGTGTATTCAGCTTTGAGTCAGACCTATTCCAGCCCCCAGAACTTTCAATCCAATTGAGAAGAAAAAGTAAAAAATCATTTTATTGTAATACCATACAAGTGGGTACCTAAATCCATATTGAAGGGAGTTTAGGGCTATTGACATTGAGAGGGAGGCTCTATTCCTGAGGGTGAGAGTAAGAATTAAAAGAAGAATATAATACTCTACCCAATCCAAGGACTGTTTCTGACAATCTCTATTTGGAGAATTTTGAGCTTTGAGTGTGCAAATTGGCTTTTCTTATAGTGGGAATCATTTTTTAAGGAGTAAATTTTTCTCCATTAACAAGCTAAGGGTGGTGAGTAAGAAATGGGAGTCAATGAGAATATTTGTTGTCAAGAAAGATACGAGAGCTATTTAGTGAAGAACACATCATAATAAATGTCTGCATATAAATTCAAGAATACACTATTGCTACCTAGGATGGTGGTTATTGAAATGAAGCAGGATCCTACGGCCCTTCCTCGCCATGTCCTCAGCCTACCTTCTGTCTATGGAAAAACTTTAGCCAAAGAATGAGTTTAATCAGAGAAGTGAGAAAATGCAGAAGCAAAGAAATGCAGTCAAACAGGACAAAACAATAATAGTCTAGTCACCAAGCAAAGTCAATGACCTTTAGTTCCTTCTTATGGGCTATAGACAATACCCTGAGCCATATCCTGTGAGCTGTCTTATAGATACCGAATCCCCCCATCAAGTAGAAGTAGTTAACTTCATGATGACCAGACTGTAACCATTACATAAGCTGCCACTATTCCAAGAACTGGCCTCAAGAAAATGGGAATAAGCCAACCCTGGAATTGAAGATTAACTCTACTTAAAATAATCAAGATGACACTGATCAGACCACTGCATGACCAATTTCAGGATGAATAGCAGAGCTGACTCTGCTGTCTTTGCTTACAGCCCCTTCCCTCAGTCTATAAAAGCTCTTGTCCCCTGGTTGCTGGGGACAAGGTGGGGGATGTAGGGGCTGCAGCCTTTAGGCAGGAGCCCACCCACCCCTGACTCTGCCTCCCCTGTTGCCAGCATCCAAAATAAAGCAAATTTTCCTTTCCACCCATCTTCTCTATTGGAATTTAGAGCAGCAAGCAATCAGACCTTACTTTCAGTTTCATCATCTCTGGCCAGCATGACTCTTAAACATTCCCCCAGGTGCTTGTTACCATCATGTTTCTATTCCTGGTTTCCAATCTTAAATCATGGCAATAAGCATTTCCGCCTCCCCCTGGAGACTTTCAGCAAGAAACTGGAATGCTCCTTAATACTGCGTCTTTCGTTAGCAAACTCCTGTTGCAATATAATACCCTTGAATTTCTTCTCTATTGTTCTGTTTTTCACAAACGTATTGGAATTAATGAAGGACAGAGAACAAGTCTACCTGGTGATATCCTGAAAGCCGTTTAGCTGGTGCTGAATATACAAGATAAATTTATAAATGGATGAAGAGATAATTGAACTGAGGTGAACATAAGTAATATTAGCCCAGAATACCTTCAGGATTATTAGGTTTTCATTATATAAAACATATAAGTACCTTCACCAGAAATTCAAGTTAGGAACATAGCTGGAGAATTCAGTCTCCTGGAGTTTCCCCTCCCTGCCCTCCGACCTCCAGACCATTGCAATTTCCATAGGGACCTAGAATAAAACAATACTCAGCCCTCATGCCCCTTTTTAGTTTGAACACTCTGAGGTTGTATTGGTAGAACCCTATTTATTTATTTATTTATTTATTTATTGGCTTCTTAATTTTCTGATGGAGGTTAGTAATATTAATATATATATAGACAGTATATTTCAGCAAAGGGCAATGAAAAATATGGGAAAAGATGGCAATTTGATTATATGCCAGAAGAGGAAACAAAGCAATGAAACATTTTTATTTCAACTGTCAGTTCTCTATACAATTTTTGAATTCTATAGTTTAAAGAAAGAGACAAAGGAGCTTTTCTAGAACACAAGATATTATAATTTTACATGGTCTATAACTGTCAAAGATGGTTATGCAAAGGACTATTAAGAGCATATCTTTACCAGTAACATTGATTGTGAACTTAATCACACAAATTAACCCTTGATCCCCTTACTTTCCTGCTATTTTGTTCATATTTTAATTTCTTCATTTCTTCTCTTTGGGGCTTCCCTGATAGCTCCGTTGGTAAAGAATCTGCCTGCAATGCTGGAGACCTAGGTTCGATCCCTGGGTTGGGAAGATCCCCTGGAGAAGGGAAAGGCTACCCACCCCAGTATCCTGCCCTGGAGAATTCCATGGTCTGTATAGTATATGGGGTCACAAAGAATCGGACACGACTGGGTGACTTTCACTTTCACTTTCTTCTCTCTACCTACATCTCAGACCATTTGCCTCCCTGGCTAGATTTGAATATATTTCTCTTAGAGCTCTCAATATTGTGAGATGGAGGCCCAATATAAGCCACTCTAAAGGACAATCTAACAGAAGAAAGAGGCTGCTCCAAGTCCATAATGAAGAACTACAGGCAAAGATTCTTCCTAAAGTATCTATACAACACCTGTCCATGAACTGACTACACGCTTCATTCTAATGTCTCAATATTGTTAACTTCCTATTCATACTATTTTATTTTATTTCTTTAATTTTATTTTTACTTTATTTTACTTTACAATACTGTATTTGTTTTGCCATACATTGACATGAATCCACCACGGGTGTACATGTGTTCCCAAACATGAACCCCCCTCCCACATCCCTCCCCATAACATCTCTCTGGGTCATCCCCATGCACCAGCCCCAAGCATGCTGTATCCTGTGTCGGACATAGACTGGCGATTCGATTCTTACATGATAGTATACATGTTACAATGCCATTCTCCCAAATCAACCCGCCCTCTCCCTCTCCCTCTGAGTCCAAAAGTCCGTTATACACATCTGTGTCTTTTTTGCTGTCTTGCATACAGGGTCGTCATTGCCATCTTTCTAAATTCCATATATATGTGTTAGTATACTGTATTGGTATTTTTCTTTCTGGCTTACTTCACTCTGTATAATCGGCTCCAGTTTCATCCATCTCAACAGAACTGATTCAAATGTATTCTTTTTAACGGCTGAGTAATACTCCATTGTGTATATGTACCACTGCTTTCTTATCCATTCATCTGCTGATGGACATCTAGGTTGTTTCCATGTCCTGGCTATTATAAACAGTGCTGCGATGAACATTGGGGTACATGTGTCTCTTTCCATTCTGGTTTCCTCGGTGTGTATGCCCAGCAATGGGATTGCTGGGTCATAAGGTAGTTCTATTTGCAATTTTTAAAGGAATCTCCACACTGTTCTCCAAAGTGGCTGTACTAGTTTGCATTCCCACCAACAGTGTAGGAGGGTTCCCTTTTCTCCACACCCTCTCCAGCATTTATTGCTTGCAGATTTTTGGATCGCAGACATTCTGACTGGTGTGAAGTGGTACCCCATTGTGGTTTTGATTTGCATTTCTCTAATAATGAGTGATGTTGAGCATCTTTTCATGTGTTTGTTAGCCATCCATATGTCTTTGGAGAAATGTCTATTTAGTTCTTTGGCCCATTTTTTGATTGGGTCGTTTATTTTTCTGGAATTGAGCTGCATAAGTTGCTGGCATATTTTTGAGATTAGTTGTTTGTCAGTTGCTTCATTTGCTATTATTTTCTCCCATTCAGAAGGCTGTCTTTTCACCTTGCTTATGTTTTCCTTTGTTGTGCTGAAGCTTTTAATTTTAATTAGATCCCATTTGTTTATTTTTGCTTTTATTTCCAGTATTCTGGGAGGTGGATCATAGAGGATCCTACTGTGATTTATGTCGGAGAGTGTTTTGTCTATGTTCTCCTCTAGGAGTTTTATAGTTTCTGGTCTTACATAGATATATTAAACATTTGAGCTATTTGCACAACCATATTAACAACAGTGACCATTTTTGCAAGGTATTATATGTGTGGTAAACAGTTTTATAACCACACTAGTTTTCCCTGAAACATATTTGAAAGAGGGAAGGCAAGGTATTTTAACACACTTGGAATTAAAGCAGTTTGAAGTTGAATTAAAAGTAACACTGCTTATGGTACAAGCAACTACAGTGCAGAATCTGAGCAATTTGAGATGGAAAGCATCTAACTTGACATCAAATCTTTTCATTGCTTGCCTTGCCTCTTCCATCACTCTCTTGAATGCGTTTGGAAGATATATTTCAGCATTTCACTTCAGGTCACCCACCACTTCCAAATCAATGTCACCTCCAAATTAGTCTGTCCACAGAGTAGATGTCATTAACCACCACCCAATTTCTACCTGCTATCTAAGCTAGATTCTCTTTTCAAAACCCATTTCTCCATACAGTTCTACCTGTATCCTTTTTATCAGTGTAAATTATCTCTTCCTCCATTAAGTATTTATGGTTTTCAAACACGTACACACATACCTTCCTTAGCCAAGTTGTACAGACATAATTCTTTTAAACTTTTCCCATAAGTCAGCCTCTTTCCCCTAATCAATTGTGAAACTCTTCTTTGGATTCCTTCCAATCTGTCTACTTATTTTCGGTAGTCAGACAAACCAAACAGAATGGGGCATTCTAGAAGAGGTCTCATGAATGTCATTGGGAGTGGAACTGTCACCCTCTATTCCCTGATGAAATGCTCTCAATACAGTGCAACCCAAAATAACATTACCCTTTTGGGTCCCACATCACACTAAAAATGTGTAGTCTTTTCTGTTTTCAGCTTTGTATCTCCAGGTGTCCCCGCTAGCATCTCAGGAATAAATCCTGATTAGTCCAGATTCTTAAGAAAGTATGCTGTCTAATATTCTTCATAAACATTCCCAATCAACTTCTTACATTTTAAGTTTTATATTTTTTATGTAATTCCTTAAGCTCTTCAAGACTCTCCTGTATACCTGTGTGCATCTACCACAGAAAATTCCCTGAGGGCTTTTTCTTTAAACAGTTATTTCCCCATTGCTTAAGTCTTTTGCTAAGAATGCATTTTTTCCTTTGAACCTTTTTAGTTTAATTCAATAAATATCTATCAAATTCCTCCAATGTCATTCATTGTATTAACAGAGGAAATAGGCTAGCAATGGAGAAACAGTACAGTAAAGGAGAAAGAGTAACAATCTCTGTAGGAGAGACAAGCACACAATTCTCACTTGAATATCACTGAATTCTTTCCTGGACATCCTGAGCACAAGTCTTCCTTTGACTTACTCAAACCCTAAATGCACCGTATGGGCTTCCCTGGTGGCTCAGACAGTAAAGACTCTGCCTGCAGTGCAGGAGACACAAGTTCAGTCCCTGGATGGGGAAGATCGCCTGGAAAAGGAAATGGCAACCCACTCCAGGATTCTTGCCTGGGCAATCCCATGGACAGAGGAGCCTGGTGGGTTACAGTTCACAGAGTCACAAAGAGTCAGACACAACTTAACAACAAAACAGCAACAACATGAATAACACAGTTAATGTCTGCCTCTGTGACTGAAAAAACTCAACTGGGCCCCAAGGACAGGATGAAGAGCATTCCATTAGGTGTAAGTGGTACACTGTGGGTCCCCCTTGATAGGTGGGAGCACAGCTTCCAGGCTGACCTATGCAGGGGTATTATTGGTAAACAACCTAGCTTCCAGAAAACCCTGGAAATCAGACTCTTCCTCTAGGAATCCCAACCAGCGCTGTATGCAGCTCTTATCACTGACCTCTTTGCTTGTTTCAGGTTGCCCAGATTATGTCTTAGCTTTGTTTGTTCTGCATTTAAATTTAAATTTTCACTCTCATTGAACAAGAATAGTTTCAATCAGGAAAGACAGCTAGGTAGAAAAAAATAGAAGAATATTATAAAACAGAAGACCTGGATTCTCATCCAGGTCTTAGCACATCCTTACACCACAGCATGATTTGTCTGAGTCTTGTCTTTGCTCTAAAACCACGAGGATTTAAATATGGCACAAAGAAGAATCACCCAACTTCTCTATGCCTCACGGTTGTTTTTTTTTTTTTTTTCATGTGCAAAGTGGCACCAATAATCTTGTCTCTGTCAGCGCTTGTTACCAAGATGAAAGGTGTGGTGGAGGTCTCCCCTTGGTCCTGGCCAGCAGCAAATCTCCATAAATATCATCTGTAAGTTCTGTGTTGTGTTGACTCTTTCTGATGATTATTTCAGGTTGATTTGCTAACATCAGAGCAGCATCTTTGAAAGGTAAGCAAACTTCCTTTCATTGTCATTCTAATAACATTTATTAATGTGTACCTATCATTTACCATGGCAAGCAAACTTTGTGTGATTGCTTTCAGAAATCAGTAACCTTGTTGACTGAGGATGACTTTTCCAGCATCTTCTCTCCGGAAACAGGACAATCAGTGAAGGAGAGGTAGAGAAGGGCTGCTCTGGTATGAGAAGCTGAATTGTTTGCAACATTCCTGATCCTTCCCACAACTTCTCTGACTTCCTCCATCTCAATATCAAATCTTTGTGATCCTGTTTCCCCATGGCTTCTCTTCTGCACCATTTTTTTTTTAAATTCTACCCCCCAAAACCCAGGGGCATAAATGCCAATGAGCTTTACCTTTCAAGTTGACATCTTATCCACTGATAAATTTTATGCTGCACTTGTTTTTCTCTAACCTAGATTGAAAACCTCTAAATCAGGGAGGTGCTGTCTTGAATTGCTTGTCCTGCACCACATAAATCATCAGCAGATAAATCATCATAATGGTACTGCCAACTAACCCCATGTCGCACTGCCAGGCCCTCCTTCTTTCAAACTGTGTCCATTTTGTCCGAATCATCTTCTAATTCCATCTTAATATTTAAATGAAAGTGAATTAATTTAAAAATCAGAAACCTTGTCACACAGCCTATTTAATTCTAAAATGAGAGGTATACTACTTCTTATATCTATGGCTATAGAAAATTCTTTCTCAAAGAAATTATCCAGGACATTTAGATCGGTCTGATAAAATTGTTTTCTTTTTGGCCTTAATATTTTCATTACAACCAGAAGAAGTTTATACTTGGCCTTATTGACCCCTTTCTTTATGATATAGTCAACCACATCAGTATTTATTCACTAGACATTAATAACTGGTATCTTTCTTCTCATTCTCTGGTCTCCTGGATTTATTACTGTTTCTTGCTTTTCCTACTTGTAATGTTTTAATTTAGTTGTTTAGTTGTGTCTGACTCTTTGCGACCCCATGGACTCTAGCCTGCCAGGCTCCTCTGTCCATGGAATTCTCTAGGCAAGAATACTGGAGTGGGTTGCCATTGCTGTCTCCAGAGGATCTTCCTGACCCACGGATCGAACTCGAGTCTCCTGCATTGCAGGCAGATTCTTTACCATCTAAGCATCCCAGTAGTCTTCAAATAGCTTATTAGATGGGTTTCCTTATTGTCCCATTTCCCATGATAACATCTTTTGTTTTGTTGCTCCGTATTTTCATTATGGTAAAATATACATAGCATAAAATTTACCAGTAGCCGTTTTTAAAGTGTACAATTTGGTGGCATTAAGTACTTTCCCAGTGTTGTACAGCCATCACCACTATCCATTTTCAGAATTTTATCATCAGCCCTAACTGCAATTCTGTTCTTTTTTAAATTAAGCATAGTTGATTTACATTATTTTGTTAGTGTACAGGTGTACAGCATAGTGATTCAATATTTTTATAGATTATACTCAAAGTTATTATAAAATATTGGCTAGGCTCCCTGTGCTGTATAATATATTTGTAGCTTATTTATTTTTATACACAGTAGTTGGTACTTCTTCCCATGGTAACTTTGTTGAATCTTTGACATGTCGATATTTTAAGAAGCTATTGCTTCTGTTTTTATTTAGTCTTGTTTTGTTTTTTGATCAATTCTATTTACAGATATTCAAGCATGTTAATATTTACCTGTCAGATATTTTGACAGGTAAATATTTTATATAATATCATCACACTCAAACTATAAAATATTGATAAAATATTTATCAGAGACGAATTTTTCACATACCACTAAAATATTTGCTGGAAATTTCATAGTTCAACAGTTTCTTAGAGAACTGGCTTTGACCTCAGAATTTTAGCCAATTAGTATGTTTACAGAAATCATTTCTTATTCATTTAACATAATTACAGAACTATGTTCATGGCTGTGAGTATTAGCATGCAGTGATTAGCCCCTTCTTTGACTCTTTTTTGGTATTAATAAACAGGATAGAAACCACTTTTTAGTCTAAATATCTCATTCTTTTGTGAAATACCAAGACAGTGACCTTGGCAAAGAGCATCTCGGAATACATTTCTAAGTAGTTTGCCCAGGCATTTGTTGAGGTCTCCTCTGAAACCTTTTAGGAATGAGAAGAAAATAATTTTAAATCAAATTTTATGAAAAGAAAACTGAAAATATGGAATCATTATTTTAAAACTATTGAAAATGAAGTATTTATCCAGCCAAGGAGGAGCCAATTGTAGAGTCTGTCATGAGATCATCACATTAGTAAGTATTCAAGAAACATTTGTTCAATGAATGTTGGAGTAGAGGGTTCACGCAACAGAGAGCAAAGGCTTGGGAACAATGGTAATACTAAGTATTAGCATTATTTATGAATCCTCTCTGTGTGTCAGGCAAGTTATTAAGTTTTTGCATGCAATATTTAATCTTCACAATGACTAGAGGAGGATATGATGTTTTAATCCCACTTTACAGATGAGGGAACAAGTTCATAAAAGTTAGTTCCATCATAGAGCTAGAACTGTAATCCGGGCATTTTGACTCTAAAATTATCATTCCCAACCTCTGTTTCCCTCCTTTCCTGACCACGAAGTCTTTCATCAGCAGATAGAGTTAAATTGAGCACAGGCTCTGGACAAGGGATTGGAAATTGGCACAAAATATTTATTTGTAGAAAGATTGAGGCTTGGTATTTGTCAACTAAGATATCAAAGTCATTTTTTAGAATTCCTTTTTTTTTTTAGGTCAGAACTAGTTTCTGAATAGAAATGTATCTTAATCCAAAAGTGAAAATGAACAATCTCAAGGGGAATAGAGGAGTAGCATAGCCTGACAATAAGTGTTACAAGTTGTGTATAAATAGTTTAGGGGGCTCAAAAGCTAAACTTGAGGGGAGAAACGTAATTTATAGATGTTGGAGAGCAATTATTCAGAAATGAAAAAAAATTAAGTGTAGTCAAAAGTCATCCCTAATTTAGAAAATTATTGATGGCTGCAAAAGTTATCTAAATCTCTTTTATAAACCACTCTGCAAATAAAATTGCAATAGCATTTTAAGTTTCACTGAATACTTGGGCTGAACAAGGTATTATACATAGATTCAAATCTACTCCCAGTAGCTTCTATTTAGGTCAAACCTGCTTGGGAATTTTGAGCCCTATTATCATCAAGACAAAGGATTTTATTTAACCATGTCCAGAATAATTAGGAAAAGCAGGCAAAATCTCATATTCATTTAAAACTTTGGTTGGACAAAATTAAGGTTTGCCTCTGCTGTGGAATGCCTTTCACCTCTAACCTGAGAATTCGCTGACCCTGCCAGTAGGGCAGTGCCTGGGGAAGCATCATGCCGGTCATGGGCCTAACCTCATCCTGAATCCAAACCCAATCTTCTCCCTTTAAAGCTCTGTGCAGATCCTGCTCACCTTCAAACACCCCTGAATGTACAGCTCCAAATATGCTGACAATCTGGATGCAGGGAACAGAGGCATAGGTAAGAGCTCAGGTATTTTTATACTTGCCCCATGATGGAAATAACCTTCCTGATGGTGAAGACTTTGACTTAGCTTGCCAATCTAAACAGGCTTCCATTTAGTTTCTGTGATACAACTAATTTTCTCCTGTAGCTTAAGGTCCTTGACTTAATTTTCTAAATTTTGTGATATTCAATCCCAGCACTAGATTCTCCAGTTTTAGGATGTTCATTAAATGATGTTTTTGAACTGTGGTATTGGAGAAGACTCTTGAGAGTCCGTTGGACTGCAAGGAGATCCAACCAGTCCACCCTAAAGGAAATCAGTCCTGAATGTTCATTGGAAGGACTGATGCTGAAGCTGAAACTCCAATACTTTGGCTACCTGATGCAAAGAACTGACTCATTGGAAAAGACCCTGATGCTGGGAAAGACTGAAGGCAGGAGGAGAAGGGGACGACAGAGGATGAGATAGTTGGGTGGCATCACCAACTCAACAGACATGAGTTTAAGCAAGCTCTGGGAGTTGGTGATGGACAGAGAAGCCTAGCATGCTGTACTCTATGGGGTCACACAGAGTCGGACACGACTGAGCGACTGAACTGAACTGAATAAACTGAGTATCAACATTCGGAAAGTCTGGCCTGGTTTTTCCAAATAGTGGCCCCCCACCCCGCCCCCCCCCCCCCCACCAAGGGAGGGTAATCTAGAGCAGTGATTGAGTGCATCATTATTTGTCACTGATGATAGCTGAACAAATCAAATATCAATCTCCTAAAATGTTTCCCTGGTTTGCTTATATAGAATTCCAATTATGTCAAAATATTTAATCTCTAGAGTGGTGATATGTGTGTATGTGTCTCTGCATATATAAATGTACAGACACTCAAAGTCCTTGAAACATTCAGCATCTGCTCAGCCAACATTTCAAGGGTATTTAAGCTTAATGTTACCAATATTAATTCACATATAAAATGAAAGTTTCAGCTTCAATATTTGCTTACCAGTTTTGAGTTGACCATCAACTATCTACTAATATAGGACCAGTCTCCTGGAAATTGTAACCAAGTACAAAAATATTAGCAAAGAAAGTGCAAGAAGTTTTGGCCAGGGAGTATGTCCAGCAAGAGGCCTGGTGAGGGCATTTAATGGAAAGCAACGCGAAGGCAGAGGGAGAGAAATTCTAATGGGAAAGAAAATGGAAGGCAGTGTTCCCAGAAATACAGTGAAGAAAGGGATTTGTATCAGGAACACAAAGTGGAAGTGAGGTGGACAGGAGAGCCTTGTTATTTCACAGTTGGGGGATGGATTCAAAATGAGAGTGGTGATTGCTTTTGAAATGTACATTATTTCTCTTACTGTGAAGGAGGACGCTTCCAAAACTCGACTTCCTTTGCAACCAAACTGCTGCTTTCACTGCCTCCTAGGTAAGTGTCACCTTCATCTCCAGACCTTGTCTGTCCCTGGCAATGGCTGAAAGGCACTCGCCCTGGACTCCTGTGAATATGTCACCTAATGAAGACATCTATTAATATGTGCACATTACAGCTTGCCATCTGGCTCTGCCTCTTAGACCGCTCTCCTCCCTATAGATCTCCACACACAGAGCGCCCTGCACTCAATCAATTATTTATCCATTTTCCTCCCTGCCGTAACACACCCAGCCTCCGCTCTCTGCTGCAGGGCTGCTGAGGGCTGATGGCACACATTTCAGGCCTAAAACACTTTTCCACCTGAAATAAACATGGAGTCCTCTCGTTCTGTTTTTTCCTCTGCGTCCCCTTCATGGGTATGTTGTGATCACCCATGGAGTATGATACCCCCACCACATGTTCCAGCAGACCCTGGATAAACAAAAATTTCCTTCCAATGTGTGACCTTGCCAAGTTGCTTAACTGTGTTCACCTTGGTTTTCTTACCTGTAAAATGAGATGACCATGAGACCTAAACTATTAGAATAGGCTTTTTTTGAGTATTAAACAGATAAACATACGTCAAGAGTTTAGATGAGAACCTGGCCCATAGTAAACAAAGTTACTGTGCTGTTATTCTTTTTCCTTTTACATTACCACATACATTAATCTGCTCATGCTTTTTTTTTTTCACATTCATTTCATGTCTCAGAGTTTCTGAACAAAAGTTGTCTATATCTCTTCTAAATTATTCCTTCCACTCCTTTAAGACTTTCTCTTTGAAGTAGTAACACGGCGTTGTTTCTCTAACTAGTTCTTATTCCTTATCCTATTTTTCTTTTCAGTTTTACTCTTTCTTGTTCACTCTTGTCTTGATTTTCTAATATTCCTCATTTACATCTCTTTCTGTCACTTCAGAAACTTTGTCCAGATACAAACCATGAATGAGCTAAATTGCTACAGTGAATTTAATTTTCATAGTATTCTGTACCGAGTTCATTTAAAACATAAATAGTTATTATTTAGATTATTAGAAAACAATAAGTATCTCATTCTCCAATTAAGCTGAGATTGTTTTTCAGCTGTGCTATGACAAAGCAGTCCCATAATGAAAACCAGCCAGTGAGATTCAGATTCTTTCTGCCTCTCTCCTGCAGGCTGTTCCCCACACACACCCCCTTCCTCCCTACCCGCCGCTTCTTTTTCCTCCCCTGCTCTAATCCTGTAAGAAATATTTTTTAGTAAAAGGTATAATATGTATCTTAACTTCGAACTTTCTGTTTAAACACTTACTATTTTAAACATAATATTGACAGTCACATCTCAGGAAGACCTTCTTTGACTTAATGTTTCTCTAGACCTTTGGTTAATGACCAGGGGTCTAACTTGAGTTATTCTGGTTGAAAGGAAGAGCAGGAAAGCTGGGCTTTACTTTTGAATACTACCTCAGCTGGCATTTATCCATCTGAGAGTTATGCAGATTAGTAAGAAAAAACGTTCTTCCAACAAAGGCCTTCATTAAAACATTTATTCAAAATGCATTCATTCTAGTCTATATCAAGATTCTCCTTGAGCACTGAGGAATGATAGGAAAAAAACAGGTGTATCCCTCTCCTTGGCTCCTTCCCAGGCTTACACAGATAGGCCTGATTTTAAGAAAGGCCAAGCATCAGGGGCAATATTCTCAACTTGGCAGAATAACTGCTCTGCAGGGAAGAGAAGGGTGATGCCAAAATGCAAATATTCACTGAGCACTGTTCCTGAGGGCATGTTGCTCTCTGTGTTTAACAAAGATTGGAATGTGGGCCTCTGTCTGAGTAAATGGCTGGCTCTCTGTGTTTTTGCAAAATGATGAGATGGAAAAAAGATGAATATTTATGCTGTCTTTGATTCTTCTAAATTTTCTACCAAACTGCCCGCTTGTGCTTTAATATTATCATTAATAATACAAAGTAGAATAATGTAATTAAGTGCCCTTGGGCATCACCTGAGCATTTCTGTACAACTATGATGCCCCGAGGCTCCCAGATCCTAATGGTTTCACGGTTAGCACTTCGCATGAACATACCCAGGTTGGCTATTTTATTTCTTGCCTGAAACTGCCTCTCTGCTCCAATTCTTTGGCTTTGGGTGCAATTAGATTTACACTTTGCTGTACTGTAAAAATCTCATTTGACGATCCATATCCATCTTCTATAAAACTTGGCTCCAATGGAGGTGAGAGAAGCCCTTCACCCATGGCACACAAGGCAACATCTAGGGCAGAGGGTTTGGACTCTTCAGTGCCTGATGAGGCCATCAGCGAAATTAATGTCTTCATGCATTAGGAGTGCTATAGCCACATTACACATTGCAGGATCACTGAAGCTGCTTTCAGTAAAGGATAAAAATGCCATTCATTTTACACACTGAAACCAAATGTTTTATAAGCCTACTCCTCCCAGATTCAGAAAGCAAGACTGGATTCTTCACATACTGAGAGAAAGACCCAGGGGCAAAACAAATACAGGAAAGAGTCAGAAACCCAGGGTGGAAGGGGAAATCTGATCTTCACAGAAGGTTTGAGAAACATTGTTAAGTAAGATATGTAAGTATCAGCAAGATTGAAAAAGCAGACAGATCTGCAACATACAAGAAGGACAAATCATGAGATGGGCAGTCGTAAAAAGGTTGCTGCTGCTGTTCAGTAGCTAAGTTGTATCCAACTCTTGAAAGCCCATGGACTGTAGCCCACTAGGCTCCTCTGTCCATGGGCTCTCCCAGGCAAGAATGCTGGAGTAAGTTGCCGTTTTCTTCTCTAGGGTAAAAAGGCTGAAGAGCATACAATCCAAAGGGCTTTGGGGTAATGCTTTGAAGATACTGAAACACACAGTCTTTTAAACAGATGCTAAAGGCAGAGATCCTAGCTTTTCTACCCTCCTACACCCTGCAGGGATGACTTTCTGGGCTCAAGGTTACTCCCTTCTTTTCCTGTTCAACTTTCTTCGCCCTCCCTGTACAATAATCTGGAGACTGAGACTAATGCTCTGTGTGACTCTCCTTGGCCAGGAGTGCAGGGACTGCAGAATGATGACCGCTTTTGGCAGAGGCCCAGAGTGGAAAATTTATTTACTACCTTGTCGATGTCTGGTGAGATGGGCTGCTGACTCTCTGCATCCATTATAAAGTGCATGCAAGGCTAGGACAGAAACTGACAAAGAGCTCTGGCTTTGGTAACATCAATGAAAAGTAAAAAAGACCCAGGACAAGAAGCCACAATACAGAACCAGTCTGCAGGGACACCAGCTGGGGTCAAGGCACGGAGGAAGGAACCCACCGCATGCTCACTCTTCAGGGTGCTGGTTTTTGAACCTTCACCCACAGGAAACTAAGACAATACCACTTGATGGATAACTTCCCTTTTAGTTTTGGTGGGGATAACACTGCAAAACAGTATTTATTTAGCAGTTTTCAAAATACTTTCACCTTCAGTCCTCATTTTCAAGCTAATGGGAGTTGGTGATTTACCAAGAACTTTTAAAATTAAGGATCATTACTTTTGCTACATTTAAATTCAAATTACCTGGGAATACTCAATTAATCAATCTTTAAACAATATTAAAACAGTCAAGGCCTGTCACAGTCTCATCTCTCTGATGGAAAAGGATTCAAGATTCCAGCCAAACTAACAAACCATTCTGAAGGGAGGGAGCTTTATATATTCCACCAGTGTTCTTCACTCAGCCTCCCCCCGCCCTTTTTTTGTAATGAAGAAAAGACATATGTCGGTACTGAAATGGCTGTTGCCATCTTACTCTCCCGTCTGGCTGTCACATGGCTAATTGTCCAAAAACAGCTGGATGAAGCAATAGCATCATTAATGGCTCAGCTTAAATATGGTCAGGCAGAATGAGTATCACTGTATGCTTGGTTCTCATACAGCAAAATATCTTCCAAGAAAAATGTGCTTTTAATATATTGTGTAGCCCTTAAGTCTCTTTTTCATGACAGTATTTGTTCTTTGTATGATATCCCTGTGCAACAGTTTTATTTTCTTTCAGAGATATCTACATAAACTGTCTTTCCAAAAAAAAAATAAATAAAGATACTATTTATTCCAGGATGCTGAGCATTTTAGTTTGTGATGAAAACTAGGAACATGATATACATGATAATAATGTTTATTTGTCTAGAATTTTATAATCTGAAAATTCATCAAGTCTTTCCTTCATCCTCCTGTAGAAGGCTAATACAAGTTTATGTGACAGCAACTTCAAAATTTTGAGAGATGGTAATTTGTGAATAAATGGTAATTTCCATTCACTGGTTAAGAGGAATATTCTTAGTGCCAGAACATCCCATCTCCAGTCATTCTTAATAAAGGCTGTTTAGCATATAAGGCTTCGGAGAAGGCGATGGCACCCCACTTCAGTACTCTTGCCTAGAAAATCCCATGGACAGAGGAGCCTGGTGGGCTGCCGTCTATGGGGTCACCTAGAGTCGGACACGACTGAGAGACTTCACTTTCACTTTTCACTTTCATGCATTGGAGAAAGAAATGGCAATCCACTCCAGTGTTCTTGCCTGGAGAATCCCAGGGACGGGGGAGCCTGGTGGACTGCCGTCTATGGGGTCACATAGAGTCGGACATGACTGAAGCGATTTAGCAGCAGCAGCAGCAGCAGCAGCATATAAGGCTTAATATATAAGATGCTTAATTTCTACAGTGGGTGTGACCTACATGGATTGGCTCTTCTCTGAAAGTTAAGCAGCTTATTCTCTAAATCAAGACTTACGAATGTACAGGCTGTTATTCTAGATTCTAAAACTGCCTTTGTTAATTATATTCATATAAATGTTCAATCCCCTTTTAGAGTCTTCCTAAATTATCTGCCTAATATTGTCCAGCATCAGTGATTTTCATAGGTTAATTATTCCCCACATAATAGAGCCTGAGCTTCGTCCAGTCAAAATTTGTTACCTTGTCATTTGATTAACTTTCTCCTCTTGTTCAAAGAAACAGAATAAAGTGAGAAGACATTGACCATCTATCTAAAACAATATCCCACACTTGCAGAACATCTATCTGTCTGTCTGTCTGTCTACCTACCTGCCTATTATCATGTCTGCATATCCATAAACGTAAGTAGCAGAGAAAGAGAGAGATTAGAAGGATCACTAGTTTTATTCCTACTCTGTCCCTCCACTCAATATTTAAAGGACAATGTGACCTTGGGTGCTGCCTTCCTACAACATGTGAGGTAACCCGAAAGGGCACGTTTGATTTGGCTGAAGAATTATAGGGAAAGTGAGAGAGGGGCAGTGACAGGTTTTATGCTTAGATGTGAAAAGGTATCTTCCGGCTGGCAACTGTGATACTACCATATCCTTTTATGCTGTTTCCCTTTGTCCAACCCTACATGGACATCTGGAAGTTAAAGAATCTTTTGCCTTAAACACTGAATCTGTAGAAGTAGTCTACTAGTTCATAAAAGATGTATTTTTTTTACTCACCTCCAAAGACTCCCTCCATAATCTATTCCTAGGGCCACAGAACACCTATTCCATTCAGTGTATCTCTTAACTTTTCTTTAGTCTACTAATGTTCTTTTGTCTCACTAATGTTTAAGCTCCTTAAAGTTGCAGGTGAATTGTTTTTACAAAAGATAGTAGGCGCTTAACAATATCTGTGGAAATGAACTGTGAGATCAAGTCTAACTTGGCACTCAAGGCCAGCATAACTAACTATATTTTTGGCATCTTCAACCTGTTGATTTGTAGATGGATCCAATTAAAAGGTTCAAAATGGACATTTAATTCCATTTGCAAATCGGTCCCCCACTCCAAATCTTTCTTACCTCAGAAGAGCACATCCTCGCCCACTGAGTTACTTAGGCTAGAAAACTTGGAGATATCCTTTCCCCTTCTCTTTCTGTCATCTGCCACATTCAGTGATCAAAATCTGTCCATGTCTCTCTCTTCCCAGTGCTGCTTTCATAGTCTGGAAAATCATGATCTCACCTGGACTCCTGAAGTAGTCCTTGAACGATTTTTATCTCTTCTACTCATCTTGGGTCATTCGCTCATCTGAGCTTTAGTGGAAAAGTGAAAATGTTAGTCACTAGCCATGTCCGACTCTTTGGGATCCCAAGGACTGTGGCCTGCTAGGCTCCTCTGTACATGAAATTCTCCAGGCAAGAATACTGGAGTAGGTAGCCATTCCCTTCTCCAGGCGATCTTCCCAACCTAGGGACTGAACCTGAGTCTCCTCCATTGCAGGCAGATTTTTTACCATCTGAGCCAAGGTTTTATAGTCCCCACCATACTTAGGACAATGGCCCCTGTTCTTCTGGAGCTGACATTCTTGTGTGGGTGAGAGAGAAGGAAGTAGAGACATATGATTATGACATCCACAGTCTGTGGTTAAATGCTATGAAGTGAACAAGAAACTCAGACAAAGAAGGTAGGAGAATGTTCTGATTTTCCTCATCCTTTGCGAGAGACTGGAGTAGCATTTCTTTAAAAAGGTCCATTTTCATTGTCTTAGCACATAGCGGAAGCTCAATCTTGGTTATTGTTGGATGGATGATCTTACTCTCATCCTTGCTTTCTAATTTTATCTCTCTGGTAAGTCAATTTTCATTCTTCACTGTAAATACTAAAAATGCCAGTCTTTTAGCAAAAATTTTAAATGAAGGAACCAGGATGTGTGTGTGTGTGTGTGTGTCTTCTGTTAAGCTAAAATCAACTTGAAATTTAAATCCATTTTTTTACACCCTGAATTACTCATTCATTTTACTTTCTGCTTCAGGGATCAGGTTCTATATTGACTTATTTTCAGTGACTGAAAATTTAGAGAAAGTTGTCAGATGGAATAGCTGAAATGTCAGTTACAATAGAGCACAGGTATTAGTTTAAAATTTGCCTTTTGGCTCATACTGCAGGTAGTTTAAAAATAAATATATCATTTAAGATTTGGGGTTTACATATATATATATGGAGGTTTATATTTTGTTTCTGTGTTTTAAGATTGACAATCACCATCCAAGTGGCTTGACAGGCCCATTCTTTGCTCAAAATGCTTATCTCCTTTGAATTACAAAATTCTTAAATTCTCATGTACCTCACATTATCCATCCATATTGTAAAAAAAAGTAGAAATAATTAAACTGTTCCATCTAATGAGCCTCTTTTAAATTTAGATAGCAGTTTTAATTATATGACATAGAGAGATAGTGATACTGACAGATACTATTTCCACTGACCATCAGATTGGGGATATCTCCTCTCCTACTATCTCTATCTATCTATCAATCATGTATCTTTCCTCCCTTCCTTTCCTCCTTTTTTTTCTTCCTTTCTTCCTTCTTCCCTCCTTTTCTCTTTTCCTTTTTCTTTTCTTTTCTCCCTGCCTTCCCTCATTTCCCCCTATTTCAAATGACTATTCCTAGGGAGCTACTTTGAATGCATCAGCCATAGACTATAGCAAAGTGAAACTCTATCCTTTCCTTTGATCATCTCTTCTGGCCCGGGAAATCTAGGAAAGTAGCAGAAACCCAACACAAACCATAGATATATTTCCAATATTGTCTGTGTGTGTGTTAGTTGCTCAGTCATGTTGGACTCTCTGCGATCCCATGGACTATAGACTGCCAGGCTCCTCTGTCAATGGAATTCTCCAGGCAAGAATACTGGAGTGGGCTTCCATTACTTTATCCAGGGGATCTTCCCAACACAGGTATCAAACCCATGTCTCTTACATTGCAGGCAGATTCTTTACTGTCTAAACCACCAGGGAAGACCCATTTCTAATACTGACTCCCATGAAATTAAAGACATATGTCCCTCACACTCATTTAGAATATTATTAGGAAGTCCCATTTATTACTAATCCTGGTACAGCTGAGGTAGTGAAAGTAACACTCAGTATATCAATATATAAATATGTTACACCTGACCAATGACTTTCCTACCAAAAAGGACATAAGTGCAAGTATTTTTCACATTTTATATACTGTGCTTTGTACACATTCCAAGTAATGTTTGTAAGGATTCTGAAACAAATTTGTAAATTAGTTTTCTCAAGTATTAAAAAGGTATCAGATCTTTTACTATGGGACTTAAAAGAACAAATCATTAGAATAACAAAGAAACGGAATATATAATTGAATGTCTATTCCTGGAAATAAAATTTTCCTGATAGTGAAATAAAACTCAGACTACAAATTACATAAAAGCATGTGCACATTCACTCATAAAAAATACAGAATAAAGACTGAGCAATATGATATAAATATATTAACTAGATATAAATATATATTTATGTTTGCATGTATGCAAAAGAAAAAAGACTGAACAAAAATGTAGGAAAATATTAATAATATACCAGGGTGATACTCTTGAGCATTTTAATTTCTAAATACTTTTCTCTGTTAAAATTTCTGTGTTGAATACGGGATATAAATTTTTTGAAAAGATAAACTACAACCCATAAATTCTGATTAATCATAGCTAGCAGTGTAAGATAAGATATATCATCTGGCTGAATCAGGAATTTGATTAGATGCCTGGATTCAAACTATGACATGTACTTATGCCTTCAGTTTCTCATACGATGTATAGAAGTCATACTTTCTTGTTTTCCTTCCTTCATTTTCATCACTGAAATGGTATCAATACATTACATTTAGGAAGCAATTCATCATTTGCCAAGAACTTTTATGTGAATTCATCATTTATTGTTTACAATTTGTCCATTACTGAGTAAGCAGGGGGGAAAAAAGCCTTCCCTGGAGGCTTCGATGGTGTAGAGTCTGCCTGAAATGCAGGAGTTAGCAGAAGATACATTCTCATCCCCATTTCACAGATAAGGGCTTGCCTAGGATCACCCAGTCAGGCTGGAATCTCATCTGAAAATCCAAACCAAGCATTATTTATCTAAAATGACCTGTGGCTAATGCTCATACTTCCAGTCATTGGCCCCTAATGGCAGCTGAAAGCAATCAATACAAGTTAGCAAATATATGTATCAAGTACCTATTGACTGAGACATTGAGAGAGAATGGAAATGCCTACTCTTTTCACATACTTAATTTTCCTAGTCTGCTATCCTGTGGTCATTCTATAGAACAGAATACTAATATCATATAAAAATTTCAGGGTATGTCTCTGGTTTTTGACCAAATAATTAATATAAAGGGAAAAACAGTGGGGGGTGGGTCCCACCAAGGGGACAGGGAATTGTTTCCTTGTATGTGCTCAGAATGAGTCATGCCCTTACCACAAATCTTGCAGCAACCACAATAATATAGATTTCTGATAAATGTGTTAAAGTGATTGACATTATGGATTTCATCCAAGGGCTGTATTTGACTAGAAATCATTGGGGACTATCAGAAAACAGATTAAAGCAGTTAGTTAACTAATTTATAAACAAGACTTTGGGAATTGCTCAATCTTACTCACAGGGAAAGTAGATAAAAGAGGCACAATTCTAGTTCATTTCTGAACTACCAGAATGTCCAGCCACTGGACATGTACCAGCCCTGTCAAATGTCTGGCTTAAAGCTTAGTGGAGAATGTAGTACATTATTCAGGATCTCTTTAAACCAATACATTTTTATGTGCGTTTCTGCAATTTCAACATTCATTTCAAAGGTAGATAGGAAAAAGAATAATTTATACCATATCATAAAATGATATAATAGCTATTGAAAATAATGCGTTCACAAAAGAAACATTTAAATGATGACATTAACAAAGTACAATTAGAACTCAACTGGTCTGCACTGTCCCCTAGAGGTTCATAAACCCACAGATGAGGCTCTGAATTAAGAACCAGATATGGCAAGATCATCTTAATAGCATCTTATTTAACTTGACCAGGAAATGTCTTGGATCAGATGTGATTTTATATTTTGCTTTCCATGATTTTTCTTTCAATAAGTAATGACTTTAAATATAGAAAGGAAAACCATTACAAAAACGTGGAGTTCTGAATCCCAAAGAACAAGGTTGAGAGGATCTTTTTGCTGTTGAGGGATGGTAACTGCATGATATGGAAAGAAGGGAGAATCTATGAATTTCACGGATTACATGTGTAGTAAGCAGCTTTATTTCATTGTTTAAAAGAGCAACTGAGTGAATTACCACTTGCTCATTATAAAATAAGTGCATATATATATGCACATATACGCAGTAGCCAATATACAGGCCAACTGCAGAACTCAACTCAGCTACAAGTAAGGGTTATCGCTGATTCTTTACTTAAAAATAACTAGAAGTTATATCTTTAATAGTTTGTATAAATATATATTATAAATGCACAAGGTTCTTATGGTCTAATTGGTAGATTTAGAGTGAGGATTCAGTCATTTTAAATAAATTCTGTTCATATCCCTATCTCTGTCTATACATATTGTTATCTAAATATTAGAATCTTTATATCTAATATATTTCTAAAGGTACATACACACAGACTTCAAGGGTAAGTAGAGACTACCCTGTTACAGTCAAGATTCAAGTGTCCTGAACAGGCAATAATAAATAATTGGCTCCCTTTACAGAATTATGTTTTAACAAGGCTTATTTCTGTCTGGGTGTGCTACATAATACATTAACTTATTTATAAAATACTCTCTATCTGGGGTCAGGTTGTAGTAGAATAGACCAGAATTCCTCAATAAAACTAGATCCAGGCAAACTCTGACATTTTTGTAGAGTATTTTCAAATGTCACAAAAGTTTTTGGAAAATATAGCTTTCTGCCAGTTTCAAAGTAAATTGTGTAGTTTGTCTCAGGTTTAACATAAAATCCAGGTAAAATTTAGAAATATAATTTGACTGTTACACTGAGGCTTTGTGGAAGCTTAAACTGGTAATTAAAAATCTAGATGGCACAAAATTGCAAATATGGAAAATCAAAATGAAATTTACACAGTTTTTCTGAATACGTACTCTAATGATTTCTCCCATCTACTGGCTTAGATTATGCCCTACAAGACATATGATATAATGAGAATAAAATAGAAGAAAAAAAAAAAACAATTGCGCTGGAAAGAAATATAAGAGCAATGAGTTTCACATTGTCTGGGTAGTTCTGACTAGATGACTGCTCTATATTATTTGAATGGTTTCTTATATAATTCAAAATGATGTAATGACATGATTTTCTAAGTTAATTGTCACCAATAAAAATGCAACAGTGTCAGGTATCAAGACGAATTAACTGCTGATAGATTCAACTAATGAGTGGCTCTTACTGGGTATACAGTTCATGCATTCCTTTTGTTATGGTCAAGATGGTCCTATCTTCAGAGAATTTGGAGAAAGCCCATACTATTCCACAATTAGCTAGTGATTTTAGAGCTGAAGCTAGTGATGGGGTGTTGGCATATCAAGATGACTCTTCTTAAGGGGTTGAAACAGTGAAACTGGTGTTCGGATGAGAATTATCTCATAACTACAATGTCTACAGTTTAATGGTGGAAAAGCAATTGATGGACTTAATCTATTTCTCTGCAAAAGAACAACTGATAGAAAGAAAACTTAGCAGTGGTGGCCAACAATGAGAATTTGGAAAATGAAAATAGCAACAACAACATGATTACTTCCTCCTGGGAAGAGATGAATTCTCTTTCTTCAATTTGCTGCTGCTGCTGCTGCTAAGTCACTTCAGTCATGTCCGACTCCGTGCGACCCCATAGACGGCAGCCCACCAGGCTCCCCTGTCCCTGGGATTCTCCAGGCAAGAACACTAGAGTGGGTTGCCATTTCCTTCTCCAGTGCATGAAAGCGAAAAGTGAAAGTGAAGTTGCTCAGTCATGTCCGACCCTCAGCGACCCCATGGACTGCAGCATACCAGGCTCCTCAGTCCATGGGATTTTCTAGGCAAGAGTACTAGAGTGGGGTGCCATTCCCTTCTCTTTCTTCAATTTGACTTTATATCAATTACTTCATCAAAAACATTTTTATAGGTCCCCAATCACTTCTTTATATATAAAAGCCTTGAGAGTATATTCATAATTTGATATCAGATGGTCTTTGAGCAGGAAAAGAAGCAGATAAACTATAGGAGGAGTTCACATTGCAGTATGTGTTAATTAAAACTTCAAGAAAAAAGCAATCCATGTTCCATAGACTAAAGTCACGTTTTAACTCAGGAAAAGGGGCAAAAAAATTGTTGCAGATATTTTTTCTAAAGCTATCAGCCCCATGTGTTTTTGACTGAAGTAAGAAGAGCCAATAAAATCATTGCTTGCACTTTTGGCTGTTAAACCCATTTTATTTTTTACAAAATAGATAAAAGAAACAAAGAAAGCCCACTAAAAAGACAGGAGGTGATTAAAATAATCTATGTCGCTCAGTCGTGTCTGACTCTTTGCGACCCCATGGATTGTAGCCCACCAAGCTCCTTGGTCCATGGCATTTTCCAGGCATGAATACTGGAGCGGGTTGCTGTTTCCTTCTCCAAAATAATCTATAAGGGAAAATAATCTGAAAAATAAGATATGTGTATGTATGTATAACAGAATCACTTTGTTGTATACCTGAAGCTAACATAACACTGTAAATCCTCTGTATCCTTCAAAAGAAAAAATACAGGAGATGAGATAAATATGGTACTGTTTATAAGCATGCACACACTGTCACTATCACTTAGGTATAGTTAGAATTACTTAATTTCACTGTTAAATATCAAGATATCTTCTTTCTATTTTTTCTTTAGTGATTTTTCAAGGATAGTTACAAATGGCTGCTACTGTACTAAATTTTAGAGTAATTCATAGTGGTTATTCAGATCAAAATATCAGTATGTACCCTAAGATTCCATAGTTCCAAATAAGCTTTGTAGAAACTAAAAGAAAGAGGATTTAGAGTATAATACAAGAAAGTGATTTGGAACAAAATACAGTTAAAGGAGAGTGGAGATGTACTAGAATGTGTGACTGCAGCATTCAGTATGCTAACTGCTAAGTCACTTCAGTCGTGTCCGACTCTGTGTGACCCCATAGATGGCAGCCCACCAGGCTCCCCCGTCCCTGGGATTCTCCAAGCAAGAACACTGGAGTGGGCTGCCATTTCCTTCTCCACTGTATGAAAGTGAAAAGTGAAAGTGAAGTCGCTCAGTCGTGTCCGACTCTTAGCAACCCCATGGACTGCAGCCTACCAGCCTCCTCTGTCCATGGGATTTTCCAGGCCAGAGTACTGGAGTGGGGTGCTATTACCTTCTCCAAGCATTCAGTATGCAATTGGACTACTTCAACCCTAAGGCCTCACTTGGTCTTACATGTTGGAATTAACAGAAGTTTATGAGTCTCTTCCTTTTAGTTTTCTCCTGATTTACTGGGCATTTACTTCAACTCCAGTATGAAACATTTATCTCTTCCTTTCTCTCCTAATTTGAAGAGGTTCCCTAACTAGCCTGCCAGTCCCCTTTGTATCTTTCTCACCGTACAATTTCCCCAGTATCTACATGCCCCATATTCAGGGCTGGCTTCTAGAATGCATATGCCTAAATCCTCCTCACAGCCCTAATATCTGTTCTTCCCAAATCTCTTTCTATCATTTATGCATAAATGGAACACGAAAAATATTCTTCCCACTTCACCCTCTTCCTCACCTTCTAGTCATGTTAAGATAACCAATAGTATTTCACAGTTAGGATAAAGATTCAGTGCATGACCTTGAATGTCCTATCCTGCTTGGAGATTAAATAACTTAAATTTGTGATATCAAAACCAGTTTGAAATTCCACTCTTAGTCTGCTATCATAGGTTTATTCAACCTCCACCTCTCATCTATAGCAACTATAATACCCATCGTAGATCTGTGTGTTTAATGCACTTATCACATACTGTTCTATATTGTTACCATACTCATATATATATGTTACCCTCGTTAGTGTCTTAAGCAGAGAAATTATAGTTTACACTGCTGTTTTCAGTGGCATCAGCAAATACATCTTTATCTCCTTCCTCCTCCCTCTCTGTCTCCTGCTATCTTAAGCCTCCTTGTATCGTTTGACATTTTTTTTCTGAGTAATCATACTCTTCTTTGTTCATTTATTTCCTCTTTGAGGCCACCTCAGATCACATGTCAAACCTATTAAGCTTTTATTATTTTTATAAACACATGTACTCAATTTTACCCCCTCCACTGAACCTTCCTTGTTAAGAAATGAAGTGTAGATTCCCTAACACAACAAAGAGATTCAACAAACCACATTTCTCTCTGCTAAAACATACATGAATGCAAACACACAACTCCCTACCCCCCCAGCATAAACACAATAGTTCAGTTCAGTTGCTCAGTTGCATCCGACTCTTTGTGACCCCATGGAATACAGCATGCCAGGCTTCCCTGTCCATAACCAACTCCCGGAATTTACTCAAACTCATGTCCATCTAGTTGGTGATGCCATCCAACCATCTCATCCTCTGTCATCCCCTTCTCCTCCCATCTTCAATCCTTCCCAGCATCAGGGTCTTTTCCAGCGAGTCAGTTCTTTGCATCGGGTGGCCAAAGTACTGGAGCTTCAGCATCAGTCCTTCCAATGAATACTGAGGACTGATCTCCTTTAGGATGGACTGGTTGGATCTCCTTGCAGTCCAAGGGACTCTCAAGAGTCTTCTCCAACACCACAGTTCAAAAACATCAATTCCTCGCCACTCGGCTTTCTTTATAGTTCAACTCTCACATCCATACATGAATACTGGGAAAAAAACATAGCTTTGACTAGATGGAGAGTTGTTGTCTAAGTAATGTCTCTGCTCTTTAATATTCTGTCTAGGTTGGTTACAGCTTTTCTACCAAGGAACAAGCATGTTTTAATTTCATGGCTGCAATCACCATCTGCAGCGATTTTGGAGCCCCAAAATATAAAGTCAGCCACTGTTTCCATTGTTTCCCCATCTATTTGCCATGAAGTGGTAGAACTGGATGCCATGATCTTCATTTTCTGAATGTTGAGCTTTAAGCCAACTTTTTCACTCTTTCACTTTATCAATGGGCTCTTTAGTTCTTCTTTGCTTTTTGCCATAAGGGTGGTGTCATCTGCATATGTGAGGTTATTGATATTTTTCCCAGCAATCTTGATTCCAGCTTCTGCTTCCTCCAGCCCAGCAGCATTTCTCATGATGTACTCTGCATATAAGTTAAATAAGCAGGGTGACAATATACAGCCTTGATGTACTCCATCAATAAAACATGTACAGATCTTTTTTTTTTTTTTAGTTCGTACATTCCTAGAATGGGCAGGTAAACACATCCTGTGGTTCTGAATATGGCACTCTGACAACCTGAGTATCCAATAAATACCACTTCATGTCGCTGATGATAATAAAATAGCAAGTGATTTTTAAAAAACACTGTCAAGTAAAATACTATTAAATCTATTTCATACCAAACATATTTATACATCTGAAATATGTGAGTGTTCATCTGAGCAGAATCTTCAACTTTCAGAAAATTCATTTCTCTCTTGTACTCCTTCTCTGCCGAGGAGGCAATTTGTCGGGAGGTTTCTGCAGCTGCTATGGCTGCCATACTATTTTTACTCTCCAGTTAAAGAATTTCAGCCTCTAGGGCAGTCAAACTAGCACCTTCACCAATGCTAATCTCACTTCATTATCCTTTTTCATAAAAGGTCACAACTCTTTTTGTGTCAGACATTGCTATGGGCACATGCTCATATATTTAATTTGACACAATATAACAAATATGCAACTGTTTAGAGAACTCTGTTGATCACTCCTCAAACAAGTATTATTTATTGCCTTCATTATTAAAGACTGTGGGGAGCAGCGTGCATAAGCCACACAATCCTTGCCTTCCTCTTTTTCCTCCCATAGTTTCTGAAAGGCTCTGTTACATGGGATGCAGACCAGGAGGAGAAAGTCCTAAGCTCTGACCATATGTGTGCATACATGCTAAGTTGCTTCAGTAATGTTAGACTCTTCATGATCCTATGGACTCTGTAACCTGCCAGGCTCCTCTCTCTCTGTCCATTGGATTCTCCAATTTAGCAAGAATACTAAAATGGGTTGCCAGTTCTTGCACTTGTACTCACAGAAACCTAACGCAATGTGCACCACTATTATCCCAATTTTACCCATGAGGAAACTTGAAGCAGGTAGAAATCTGCCTAAGGTTACATGTAGAGGAAATGTTGGCAACAGGATTCAGACCCAGGCAGGTAGGCTCCAGAGCCCCAATTATTAACCATCACAATGTTCAGGGTTCACAAGAATGTTGTCCTATGGGTTTCACCATTTGGGCTACTTTAGCTTACTCATTTAGTTAGAACAATATGTTAATGAAGGAGAAATCTATGTTACAAAAGTTTAACTGGACTTGGCTTGTTATTCCACTGGTTGGAGCTTTGCTGAAGTGAATTCGGCATCTGCCTATGGGAAGCAGTTCAGAAGTTTTAGTTTCGTCTGTCCCTGGTACCACACAAAGATCTCCTCCTGCACCCATGTTTGACATAGTTCCACTGAGAACTAATCGGTTTTCCATTACTATTAGTAATCGTGTCCTCAGGTGTTTTCTTCTCAAATAGGTATGTGACACACTGGACTAGTTATTGCATTTGTTCATAAGTGGATTAGCCCAGAAAATGCAATTAATAACTACTTGTTAAATGAATAAAAAGAGGATATGGAAGAGAAAGTATGTATGGTTTGATTAAACATATCACCTCTATTAGATTAACAAATTAATTAATGAAGGAGACATACCTAGTTTACATTTATATACTAAAGACATCCTATTACATCATCTTCAGTTCAGTTCAGTTCAGTTCAGTCGCTCAGTCATGTCTGACTCTTTGTGACCCCATGAACTGCAGCACGCCAGGCCTCCCTGTCTATCACCAACTCCCAGAGTACACTCAAACTCATGTCCATCGAGTCAGTGATGCCATCCAGCCACCTCATCCTCTGTCGATCCTTTTTCCTCCTGCCCCCAATCCCTCCCAGCATCAGGGTCTTTTCCAATGAGTCAACACTTCACATGAGGTGGCCAAAGCATTGGAGTTTCAGCTTTAGCATCAGTCCTTCCAATGAACACCCAGAACTGATCTTCTTTAGGATGAACTATTTGGAATGTCTTGCAGTCCAAGGGACTCTCAAGAGTCTTCTCCAATAGCACAGTTCAAAAGCATCAATTCTTCGGTGCTCAGATTTCTTCATAGTCCAACTCTCACATTCATACATGACTGCTGGAAAAACCATAGCCTTGACTAGACAGACCTTTGTTGACAAAGTAATGTCTCTGCTTTTGAATATGCTATCTAGGTTGGTCATAATTTTCCTTCCATGGAGTAAATGTCTTTAAATTTCATGGCTGCAGTCACCATCTGCAGTGATTTTGGAGCCCAAAAAAATAAAGTCTGACACTGTTTCCACTGTTTCCCCATCTATTTCCCATGAAGTGATGGGGCCAGATGCCATGATTTTAGTGTTCTGAATGTTGAGCTTTAAGCCAACTTTTTTTACTCTCCTCTTTCACTTTCATCAACAGGCTTCCTAGTTCCTGTTCACTTTCTGCCATAAGGGTGGTGTCATCTGCATATCTGAGGTTATTGATATTTTTCCTGGCAATCTTGATTCCAGCCTGTGCTTCCTCTAGCCCAGGGTTTCTCATGATGTACTCTGCACATAATTTAAATAATGCCAAATAAACATGATATCACTATAAAAATGAAACTTCTATTAAAGAAAGCAAATAAGGTGGGGGCACAGATTGCCAGAGGAAATCTGTAGACATCCCACCAGAAGTGCAAGGGTGAGAAGATAGTGAAAGTAACAAGGCATAGCAGGGCAAAGTCTTACTAGCATAAGACAGCTAGTACTGGCCTACTGATCCTAGATTACCTCTCAATTTCCTAGCTTTAGACTATTCCCTTCTCACTTCATTTTCCTTGCCAATCCTTACTTAGCCTTAACCTCAGAGGTCCTGATAAGAATCACTGAAAGAAAGCATTTCTTTTTTTTAAATTATTTTTTTTAATTTTTATTTTTACTTTATTTTGCTTTATAATACTGTATTGGTTTTGCCATACATTGACATGAATCAGCCACGGGTGTACATGAGTTCCCAATCCTGAACCCTCCTCCCACCAGAAAGCATTTCTTACAGACCCTATTGCCTTGTATACCACTTAGGAGTCTTGGGACTGCTATGCAAATGATAGAGAGTATATATTGTTTGTTCATCTGGTTAGATCAAGATGCAAAAATCTCCCAAGTTTAATCCTACATACAGTGTCATGGAGTTCTATGGACATGATACACTGCTAGGTGGTGGCTTAGATTACATCCTTGAGGGTCTTTTTCATATGAAAGCCAGCACATTCAACAGCATTAGTACATTACTTGGCCCTTCCCTGGCAGAGGTTAAAGCATCTGCCTGGAATGCGGAAGACCTGGGTTCGATCCCTGGATTGGGAAGATCCCCTGGAGAAGGAAATGGCAACCCACTCCAGTACTCTTCCTTGGAGAATCCCACGGAGAGAGGAGCCTGGTGGGCTACAGTCCATGGGGTCGCCAATAGTCGGACATGACTGAGCGATTTCACTTCACATGGGTCTTATCTCTAAACCCTATTTTGTCTCTCTGTAGGCTCAATATGGTCATGTCCTGCCTTACCTTCAATTATATTCAAACAAGAAATGTTCTTCTTGGTTGTGGAAAGCTGAATTCCTTTCTGTAGTTTGATGATGATGACATGTATTTACTCTTCTTTAATCTTGTAAATGAGCAGTTTCTATGATACTGGTGGAAATGTATTTTATGTCCCAATATAAAGAATGAAGGCATGACTGTTGAGTAAATGTAAGATGAAGGACTGTTGTGCATCTGAAGATGGACAGCCTACCACAGTCTCCACTGCCTAGTTGGAATTTCCCATATTCATTTGCCAACTGATAGTGCACTACAATTATTTCACACCAGTTTCTTTGACCCTTTCATTATCTTGCTTCACTTCTTGCCTGCTGCTGTTATAGAGTCATTCAGTTCCTGCTTATTCCTAGCCTCAGAGTCTTTCACTGAGATAACTCATGTCACTAGTTCATAAATATTGAATTTTTATATTCCCTAAATATATTAAGCATAAAATTTCTCCCCTTCTTTTTCCTCAAGAACTATAAATATTCTTACTTGGTCTGAAAGTATAGATGGGTCCAATAATGTTTACATTTGTTAGCCAAGAATTCTATCAAATAAAAATAAATAAATAAATATCTTCAGTTCAGTTCAGTTCAGTCGCTCAGTTGTGTCCAACTCTTTGTGACCCCATGAATCGCAGCACACCAGGCCTCCCTGTCCATCACCAACTCCCGGAGTTCACTCAGATTCATGTCCATCGAGTCCGTGATGCCATCCAGCCATCTCATCCTCTGTCGTCCCCTTCTCCTCCTGCCCCCAATCCCTCCCAGCATCAGAGTCTTTTCCAATGAGTCAACTCTTCACATGAGGTGGCCGAAGTACTGGAGTTTCAGCTTTAGCATCAGTCCTTCCAAAGAAATCCCAGGGCTGATCTCCTTCAGAATAGATTGGTTGGATCTCCTTGCAGTACAAGGGACTCTCAAAAGTCTTCTCCAACACCACAGTTCAAAAGCATCAATTCTTCGGCGCTCAGCCTTTTTCACAGTCCAACTCTCACATCCGTACATGACGACAGGAAAAACCATAGCCTTGACTAGATGGACCTTAGTTGGCAAAGTAATGTCTCTGCTTTTGACTATGCTGTCTAGGTTGGTCATAACTTTTCTTCCAAGGAGTAAGCGTCTTTTAAATATCTTCAGATAAATTAATAAATGGAGAAAAGAGAAGTATCTTATAAATTCAATTAGAGAAGATGGAAGTCTGTAATGTAATCTAAGTAATTATAGGAAAAAACACAAAATGATAGCCATTTGGGACAGTGGATCTGAAATTCATTCATACTTCAACATCACCCTGGGAGTTCCATAAAATGAGAGATGCTTGGAACTCATATTTACACAGCCTGCATCTAAAATTCCATGAGAAGTCACAAGGAATTTTCCTTTTCAACGGCATATAATATAATTCTAATGAATAGTGATGTTTAGCAATCACTGGCTTATAGAATTCTGTGACACTGTGGTTTGTCTGTGGAATATCTATACCAGGGAACATCATGCAGCCCAGATGGAGTGGTAAAGGGTAAAACTCTGGGAAGCTGGAGGCTACTGATGAACCATCAGTGTCTAAGGAAAGGATAAATATGGCCATGGTGAGAGAAAAGTACTATTCAAATTATCTTGCGAAAAAAGGAAAAAAATTTTCCACAATGAAAACTTGCAAGTTACATTAAGAGCATGCTTCAGAAGTTGAGAGAAACTTACAGATACCAAAGTTCCAAGTGAAGATGATAGTAATGGATTGTGGTTTACCATGCTACCACTGGAAGAACTGGGCAAATAGGTATGATGGAAGGAGGGACACCAGAGTGGGCTTTGATGACATCCAAACACAAGCTACTCAGCAGCAGAAGGTTGGGAAAATGCTTTGCAAAGGCTCAGAGTGTCACTTTAAAATATAACTCTAGACCAGGTCCCTGGGGTCAGTCAACTGTTCCTGAAACAGGTGTCATCAAAGGAAGGTTTGTTTTCTGCTGGAATTTTCTCATTGCTAACTTTTCAACTTGAATCAAAGCTTGCATTTACATTATGCAATTATGTGTCAGAAAAGAAGAAATAAATCCAGAACCTTGAAGATTAAAAAAAAAGGAAGAAAGGAAAAGAAAGGACTGGCTGTAGAGCCAGTCCTACCTGGAACGGCACATATAAGTAAGCTCCACAGTCACTAGGAGAGAACAGGAAGTCAGTAATGACATGATTACTAAACGCACAGTTGGACAGTTGGACTAAGGGATTCATTCAAACCTGAAACTAGAGATTTGATGAAGTTACCTAAAAAATGGAACTTGAGATTGGAAGAAATTACATAAAATCAGGATTTTGCTACACTGACTTTCATTCATATCCTTCAGAAATTAAAAATATATTCAACTCATGACCGAACGGGAAACAGTCAAATAAAAGCTTCATGCAATGGTGCTTGACAGGATCATGCAGGGTCCTAACAACTGGGAAATTTGGATGCAACTTCCTTGCTGCTTTGAGCATATCAAGGGAAGAGAGAGAGAAAAAAAATCACTTGTTTTAGTACTTGTCATTAAATACTATATACAGTAGTTAAGTATTAATAAATAAGTAGTTAACATTTATGCAATGATTCATTTCTGTTAAAATATGCATCAGCTGCTCATTTATTATTTATTATTGCCTCCACAACAGAAAATGAAATAGAGTGGCCAGAAATGCCATTGTTTTTTTAAAATATCACTTTGATTTTTGAATATCCAGCTCATAAATAAAGGGTTATCTCTTGCATTGAAAAAATCATGATGATAAATTAACATTGGCGAGGTCTACTTGCACATTCCACATGAAATCATAGATACGATATTTAGAAAAACACAGAATACAGTGTGCTGCTTACGACTGAGATGATCATAATAATGAAAATAAATGTTCTGATAACTCAAATTCTTCTGCCACTTCTCACTCACAGGTATTTGTACCATGCCCAGTTTGTATCTTTCCTTTCTGTGTCATAGTCAATAATTTGACTCTACTAAGCACTCACTCGGAGAAGGCAATGGCACCCCACTCCAGTACTCTTGCCTGGAAAATCCCATGGACGGAGGAGCCTGGTAGGTTGCAGTCCATGGGGTCACAAAGAGTCGACATGACTGAGCGACTTCACTTTCACTTTTCACTTTCATGCATTGGAGAAGGAAATGGCAGCCCACTCCAGTGTTCTTGCCTGGAGAATCCCAGGGATAGGGGACCCTGGTGGGCTGCTGTCTATGGGGTCGCACAGAGTCAGACACAACTGAAGCAACTTAGCAGCAGCAGCAAGCAGTCACTCAAATACATTTCTGAAAACAAAGAGGATTAATGACTATCCCTGTAAAATTTAGGATTTTTGGAGATGTCAAGAGATTGAAAGTGCTCAATCTAATATCTGGTTCACTTGTAAGAGTTCATAGGTTTTGATTTGGGATTTTAAAATAATGTAACCATCATTGCTAATTGTGACTAATTATGTGGCACTTTCAAGTTTTGTATTTCACCTGACTCAATAAGACAGCACAATACTTCAAACTGTCATATAATATCATTGCAAATTCAAGCTAAAGTCTTTAGATGTGTCCAGCCAGACATAATAGTATCTAGTATGGCCTGAATCCTGACATTTGAACCATGTGCAGGGTAGAAACAGCCTAGACTAGAATCCAGAGAGACTGTGTTCCAAACTTGGCTTGTACCTTACAGAAGATTTGGACAAATCACTTACCCTCTTTATATCTAAGTTCTTTCATATGAAAAAAGGAAATCATAATGCCTACATCAGAGATATGTTATAAAGATTAAGCGGAAGCATTCTGTAAACCATAAACACCTGTATAAATGCAAGGAACTGTGATTTAATATGACATTAGGGTAAATATCTTTTAATTAATTATGAAATTCATAGTCTCTGAGATGCCAGTCTAGCTTTTATTATCACAATAATGTCTTTTCCATGAGAACCATGTCTTGGGAGTAAACCTGTTGACAGAACCCATAGATAGTGCAAGAACTAACAATAACGACACTTGTCCAGGTCCAGAGGACAAATAGTAAGGCTTGGGCTCAGCTTTCCCCTCCCACACCACACAGCCACTCCAGCACTCAGACAAATTTCTCAGGAAGTGTGTCAGAATCCTAGAGCCCCACTGCTAAAGGCAGGAAGCAATTAAATATGTAAATCAAGGAAATTACACGGCACTGATGACATTCGGAGCAGTGTTTGCCCCCGCCTCTTCTTTCTCCTTCTCTCTGCTTCCCTTCCCTGCGGGACTGGGACTGGCGTGAGATCTTCCTCCACTCTGCTCCCTGCTAAATGTTTTTCATTCTCAACCACCTGCCCCAGGCCTTCTCATCAATTATTAATCAAGTGCCCATGAATATGCATAAAAGCCTGTCCCTGGGTTTTATTAAGTGAAATACACACACACACACACACATAATGAATGTGTTCTGTGCCATTGATGATGAAATATCACACAGTAGAAGAGAAGAGGAAGATGCAAGGACAAGTTTTGGGTGTTTTTTTCACCCCATTAAGGGCTTCAGCCACTGATTACATGGGTTCTTTTTTTTAACTTTTTATTCTCAATGTGTTACTAAATTAATATTTTAAGAAGTTTAAGCTTTGGATAATGTACCATTCTGAAATATATTTTCTTTTTTAAAAATATTAATTAATTTATTTGGCTCCCCTGCATTGAGAATGCAGATTCTTTGTCCCTGGACCATCAGGGAAGTTCCTGGAATCTGCTTTCTTTTGATAGATACAATTCTTCATGTCTTGAAGGAGACAGTATTGGTTAGGAAGTGGCTGGACAGGTTACTGACCTATCTCTCTGCTCTCATTCCAAAATCTGTCCCCATAGGCCTGGTGTCCTGAGGCAAGACTCAGGGGGAGAGCGAATTCATGAAAACTATAACCTCATCTTCTGTACTTGGTAATGTCACGTGGTCAACTCTCTTAATAGTTTTCAATTCCCAACTTTCTACTTCATTTGAGGCTTTCTTTCTAAAGAGAAATAATACCTTCTCATCATGAATGATACAGAACAACATGTCTGTTGATAAAAGACATGGCTTCTATCTCACCACAGAGGCCTTCGCTGACCCCTTTGTCTCAAACAGCACACTTCCATCCTGTTGTTGTCCTCATCCCTCCTCACAGATAAAATGATTTGTTTACTATGTTTTGTTTCCTGTGTCTTTTCCACTATGAATTCAAGCTTAATGAAAGAAGCGATTTTGCCTTTGCTCATTAACACTCAAAAATGGTTTTCGAATTAAAAAAATGAATGAAAAATATAAGGATGCTGTTTTAAAATATCATTTTCCTTATTACCAACATGAGCCTCAGGAACAAACAACTCGGGGTCCAAGCAAAGCAACTAACCATGACAGCCCGGATGATTTTCATCTTTCGACCCATGTCCCGTCATTCTCCCTCCTGTCTTCTACAGGTGGATTTACTGCACGTGGCCAGCTGACCCTGATGCAAAGAGAACCTTAGTAGATTGTTATATTAAAAACATATTACAAATGTGTGGAAATGGGATTTTATTTTGTTTTGCCAACTACTTATTTTTCTCACCTATATCATAGCTGTATAGAAAAAAATATAAATGTATTTATCCACATGCAAGTGAAGAAATGGTCGAGGTTTGTGCTTTCTGTTTTTTTCACATCATAGGACTCTTGATCCCAGGCATCTTCCTATTTTCCTCTCTCTCATGTTTTGGCATATTAGGCATTTAGCATCTATATGCCTCAAATTTTTTTTCATATATAAAAGGATATATTTTGATTAGATAAACACAAAGAATTAATCAAAATGAATTGAAATCTACATGAGCAACTCAGGAGATAAATGAATGCTTACAATTTCCTTGCCTACAGCCCTCAGTTTCTTATTAGTCATTGAAACTTAATTTTAAATCAATAGTTAACACTTTTAGTTTGGAATTTTCTGCTTTGTTCTACTATTTATCCTCCTTTCTAAAGAATCTCAAATTCAACTTATTGAATATTGCATTCACCTAATATTATTGAAAAATCTAGTTTTATAGAGTGCCATTTAAACAGAAATGCCAATTTTCAGTAATAAGGGTCACTATAATGTTTAATGCCTCACTGACTTTTTACCAGCTAAAATGCCCTTTAAACATATACACCGCTTTTATTTCAAATTAAAAAATGAATCATTACACTTTGATGAGCATTCCATCACACAGACACAGTACTGAAATTTTCCTGTTTAACAATCTCATTAATTTATCACTGCTTTCCTGAACTCTCCCGATGTATTCAATCAGTGCACAGCTTTTGTGAAAACAAACAGCAGTAGGTACAAAGCTCTAATATAGGTGCCATTCGGGGTATGACATTGCACAAGCTCTCAAGGTTTGATGCTCTAGGAAAACCCACGGGGATCTGTAGACAAACAGCTATACTACAAAGTGGTAAAGAATCCACCTGCTAATGTAGGAGATTCAAGAGACTCGGGTTTGATCCCTGGATCAGAAAGAACCCCTGGAGTAGGAAATAGCAAACCACTCCAGGATTCTTGCCTGGAGAATTCCATGGAAAAAGGAGCCTGGAGGGTAGAGGAGTCTAATGGGCTACAGTCCATGGGTCCACGAAGAATCAGACACAACTGAGTAGCTAGTGCACATACACTCACAAAGCAGAATGGTGCCAGGACCATGTGAACAATCTAAAGAAAGTGCTATCAGAGGGCCATGGGAGAGGACCACCATTCTGGCTCCAGTGATGTAGAGGAGATGTGAGGAAGGCCTCAGGGGATGAAAAAGGATCTCAAGAGTGGCAACTGTAGGCCAGGCCACCTAAAGCACACTCTCTATTTTTGGTGCCTTGGATGTTATGAATGGGAGGAATGAGACAGGCAGATAAAAAAAAAAAAAAAAACAAAAACAACTTCTCACACACCTTCCTGTCTTTCTGACTCTCATCGTGAGTAGTCAAGGGAATGAAGAGAACAAGAAAGATGACAAGGCGATGGGGACACTGAGGAAGATTGCTGGTACAAGAGACATCACAAAATCATTTCTCACATGGTTTCAAGAGGGTCTAAGCTAGATCCAAGACACTGAACTTCTCCCAAGTCTCCTAGGAAGAGCACTGTGGTCCCCCAAAGAACAAGCCAATACTCTCCTAACACTAAGATTAAGTAATGCATAGACTAGAAGGCTCATGCAGTTTCCTTCAAGGAATTACCAATATAGTTTTTAAAGAAAAACCTTTCTTTCCCTATATGACCTTTGTCCCAGCCTTTTGTGTATGTGTATGTGGCAAAAAAATAATTCTACTTTACAGCTCCATATATATACCAACATATATCACATTTTAGGGAATAGATAGCTTTAGGTAATGGGAATATATTAAATAAATCAAACTTATGAATAAATCATTGCCAATTGCTTGGGGATTAGTGCATACACATGGAACTGGTCTGACCCCTGAATGTGAGATTTGTCATCAGCAATGGAAATGGGCCTGAAAACGGGATGATGGTGTAGCCATACAGTGCACTGTGAGAAATGAGGCAAGAGGGCCTTGAACACACAGTTGCCCCAAGCAGTCAAGAGAGATGATTTTTCAATCTGACATAATGGAAGTCCCTAGAGAGATTCATTTTTCATTCCGACATGACTGAGATAATAAGTCAAAAGTTAAAATACGTAATATGAAGCCCAACACAAAGAAAACTATTTTTATTTCAGGAACAGCAGAGTACACGTTGGTCCATGTTGGCTTAAATGGATAATATTTTCCTTATAGGAGCACCCCAGTGACTTTAGCTCAAAAGAACAATTTTTAAGACTAGAACTCATTGAAAAAGCCAAGAAAAAAGTACTGTTTAAAGTTTGATACTTTGTGGATACTCTGAGATAAACTCAACCTTTGAAAAATTATTTTTCAAAGCACAGGCACTAATAATGATTTAAAAAATAAACAAATCCTCTGTGGTAAGATGGGAAGATCCTTACCCTAAGATTGGATTTCACATTTCACATTATAGTTGCAGGCCAGCAGACAGGTAAATTGTAACTGATATTACTAAGTAAAGTTTTCGTAGACCAAATTTGGGATATGATTTAATTTTGATATTCATGAAACATACATAAAAGCTAGTAAAATAAAAATGTTGTCATAATAAATTTCATTTTATATTATTTATTTTACTGAGACCAATCTTGAATTATTTACTACTGGAAATGCAGTGAAAAAGGAAGAATAAAAATAGGAAAGGCATTACAATAACTTTTATGATACATATTTTAAAAGAAATCTTAGAAAGCTAAAACATTAAAGCTCTGGGCTATACTCTTACACGAGATGCCTAGATTGTAGCCGGCCAGGCTCCTCTGTCTATGGAATTCTCCAAACAAGAATACTAGAGTCAGTTGCCATTCCCTTCTCCAGGGGATCTTCCAGACCCAGGGATCAAACCCGGGTCTCCCAAATTTCAGGAAGATTCTTTACTGTCTGAGCCACCAGGGAAGCCTAGATTGGAGCCAGGTTCATGAAAATAATTTTGAGCGATGCCACTGCCTATTATACTACATACTGTTGTTAAAGAGTTTGGAGTCTTCCTTTTTAGTAAAATCGATCTAAGTATGACCATAAAGTAAAGGCTTCCAAAAACACTCTACAAAAAGAGCAAAATTACTTATGAATCTCCAAATCACAACTGCTTCGGGAGGCAGGGGCTAATACAATCCTGTATTAGAAGCACTTCAAATTAGCACTCTCTGCAGACATTTTTGAGTTTTCACTTTTTTCCCTGATGATGACCCAACTTAGATTACAGTAACAATCTTACTTTCTTCTCCAATATGTAACTTCTGTAACAAAGTTCTCCAGTTGGGTGTTTATCAAGATAACCAACAGATATATAAAGACAGATATATTCTACTACATATTAACTCTGGAAGTTTCCACCTCTACTTTTGAAACCTCTTCAGCATTGGGCTTACTGTTTACCAATCACATCTGCTAGTACAATTCAACATGATTTCTCTGTACCACCCAAAATTACTATTATTTTTTTAAACAAGATTTACCTGTTCCTATCTCTCTGTTCTCACATTTGCTCATTTTTATCCCTTGTGGTTTTTTTTCTCCTTTTTGCTACAATATGCCCTTCTTTCTATGCAGAATTCAGCTTTAAGTTCAAGTCAGTGAGGAAATCTTGTCCTATGGAATGCCTGACTCTCCAGCTATTCCAATTTTGATCTCCTCAACATTTATTCCCGCTTTGTTAAAGCACAACTTTGTATGGGATTTCACATGTCCTTAAGTTTTTAATTTTCTTGTTGCTGTTGTTGAGCACCCCTGCAGTTCCCCTTTCTTTATGTATCCTGTGGATACTCAATATCTAATAGAAAAGACACAGAGTAACATGACATGATGCTACCACTCTCCATGGCTGTCTAGGAACTTGTAATCATCTCTATTATAGCTATAATTTGCCTAAGAATGGAACAGAATATATTGGTTCATTCAGCACTTTGTTGATGAATCATTCAGTCCTCTCTCTACTCTTGATTTTTTTTTTTTCTTTTTCTCTATGGATCCAGAAGTTATAGGGTTTGTCTGAGGCTCAGCACCACAGAGTTCTTAAAGCTTTCCCTCCAGGTAATCAGGTTTTCCATTATCTTGGTCTGCCACCATTAGATTTTAACACAAAAATCTCTCCTAGGATCCAATCAATAATCCTTTGTATCCTTAGTTTTAAAGTTTCTCTTTCTGGGAGAAAAAGTCAGAGAGAAATAAGGCAGATGGAGGAACAGGAACTTGAACTAGAAAGGGTCAGAAAAAGGAGGAATGCCTCCCTCTGTCCATCTAGACATGGAATGATCTTGTCAAGTCTGTGATATGAAGCCTGACAGGGTCTGAGTTTTATTCAATAGACAAAGAGCAGAAAAACAAAGGCTCTCCTCCACTGTGATTGAAATGGAATTCCTTCTTTTCTCTCCTGTGACTTATTCCCAGTTATTAAAAAAATAAGTAATAAGTACCCAATAAAGTTCCAGGACCCAGATCCTCCCCAAACCAGCCAAACTCTCTCTCTTTAGACCCTGCTTAAACGAGCAGCCAATTACTTCAGTGCTATTAGGGTGAACGTGACTCCCAGGATCATTTCATCTTCACCTGTATGTCCCCTCAGACTCAAGTCCAAAGGTGGCTCACACAGTATATACCACCCCCACTCCAAATGACCTCTCTCTGCACCATTCCCCTTCTCCCTCTGCCACCCAGACACATACTTCTCAAAAGCAAAGAATAGAGAATCCCCATTAAATTAAAAAATTACTGGCCTGACTTGACCACAAAGCTACTACTTGGCAATGTACAGTAAAGTAAACACTTTAGTTTTTTATTTTTCCTCATTTACTGAATTTTCACCGTCATAATCATTTCCTTGAATTTCTTTATAAAAGACCAACTCCGCAGACTACCATTTCTACCTGCGTAATACCTAAGAGCCTTTCTAACTTGCTTTAAACTGCAAGTTGGCCAGGAGTAGAGGAGGGCGCACTGATTGGCATGAGAGAATCCTTGTGACAAAGGATTTCCACGTCATTTCAGTTAAATTTAACGGTCACTCCTGCTACCCTGCAGGAGTAGGGTCTTCTCACACCAATGAAAGAAGATATTCATTTGTAAAATGTCTGCAGAGCTTCAGGCCAATGCTATAGATACTTAATTAATCCTTCTTTTCTATTTGAAGTTGTGTCCGCTACAATTGATTGTTTTCTGACAGCTAGAGGATACTTCCTGTGTTAACAGGAAAAATTATTGTTGTCTGCCATTCAGATGCAAATATACAGATCATAGGATTTGAGGTCTAGAAAGGGACTGTGTAAAAAGCTCTTCTTAAAGATGGACGCACGGAGGCCCTGAGAGGCACGTGAGGGCATGATCTCTCCCGCTTGCTCCCGGGACTCCCCTGCCCTTTCTGGTGGCACATGGCTCTTGCTCTCACACGTTGACTTGTAAGCACCCCTAACTCTCCAAATTCATGGGTCATTATTGGGTACCAAACCCAACTTGGAGAAATATTACCATAAGGCTATGGCTCAGCAGGACCATGTGTCTTTTGAACTACTCTACCAGGCACCTATTTCCAGAGGTTGGTTTTTTTTTTTTCTGTATCTGCAAATCATTTTTCAAGTGTTCTCATCTGTCATGGAAGTCACTATCTCCTTATTGTGTGCTTGTTTTCAGAGACCTTCATATTTCCCTATGATTCAATGCTATTAAATTCTTCAAAATATATAACTGGCCCACGGAAAATAACTTCAGTGGTTCTCTGCCACTCCTAATCCTCCTAACTATCTTAATTCCATCTATTTTATTTATGAACCACTGCTATTGTCCTCCAGGGCTTTTATGACATAGTATCCCCTTGATAGGAATTTCACAGCCAACAATTTCCATCACTCTCATGTTGTAATAGTGAAATAAAACTGTAGAAATGGTGAGGCAGCATGGCCTAGTCTTCATGTGTTCACATTTTAGAGTCAGACAGTATCCTGGGGTAGCCACATTAGCCCTTAGAGCCTGGGCCATTTTACACTCCAAATTTCAGTATTTGTGAAAAGAAGAATGATTTCACCTCCTAAAATTCTTGAGACAATAATGAGCACAAAGCACAAACACAGATCTTTCCCCACATTAATGCTGTTCTGATTATCAGTAGCCTCACTCCCTCATTTAAATTAACATTTGAAACAATGTTCAAAGTAACTAGTGAGTGATAAAGGCAAATACAAATACCAGTGAATATCTTTTTAAATCATCAACTTGGGAAACATTGGGGAGAAAGTATAACTTCTTGGGGATTTCTACAGTCTAGTGAAACAGGTGTTCTTATATTCTTGCTGGTGGGATTCTTTTGGCATACACTGTCCTGTTCTGTGTGTGTCTCTCTTTGTGTGTTTACACTGTCCTTCTTCCTTGAATCTAAATCCCATATGAATCATTCTATTGCCTTCTTTATAAATATTATAATACAATGATATTACTATAAATATAATTTATATGTATATATATTGCTCATATATATACATATAAACATGTAAGTAGAGAACTAATTTTAGTTATTTTGTTCTTTAGTAGCAAAATTTTATTTTTCCCGTATACTATTATATTACCAATAATCAGCTATATTTTTGCATGTAACTGATATTGACATGCATTGGAAGAATATGACGTAGTTTATTCTTCAACTCTCCAGATGATGTACTTGAGATGTTTCCAAATTTTTATCATGGTGAATATTAGTGTATATTATCTTCCTATATGTGTGCAAGAATTCCCTTAGTTACTTGAGAGTGGAGTTGTTGAGTCATCAGGTATGCAAATATTCAATTTTAGAATACAAAGTTGAACTGTTTTCCAAAGTGGTTACATCAGCTTAAACTCCCAATGGCAAAATCTAAAAGATCTAGTGGAATTTACTCATTATTTGATATTATCTGACTTTTAAGTGATTGCCACTTGAATAGGCACAAAGTTGTATATCATTGTGGTCTTTGCATTTGTTCAACAATTAATTTTTTATTATATTTATTTGGTTACAACATTTCCTCTTTTGGATGTGATGGTTCACATCTTTTTTCTTGGTTTTCTTTTTTGTTGTTTGTAATCTGTGGTAAATTTCTAATAAAATATGAATATATTTTGGTGCAGCATTTTGAATTCTAGGAACTTATTATATGAAGATAAATTTTCAAAGTTTGCCTGAAAGCATTCACTAAAGCTGTATATGTAACAGCAAAATGCAGCACACATGCTAAATGTTCAATAAATGGGGACTGTCTAAATAAATCATGAAAACATATTTAAGAAGGATCACTGAATACATTAAATAGTGACGGTGATTATGCATATGGACTCAAAGAAAGATATTCACAATATGACGTCAAAAGAAAATGTTGGTCATAAATGTGTAGATACATCATTCTCTTGTGTTTATTTGTGTACCTGTGTATGGACTTATATGTTAAATATGAAAAGAAATACATATATTATTCACAGGTTCTACCTCTGGGTGGAGGGATTTAGAATGATCTACATTCTTTGTTCTTGTCTATTTGCCTACTATGAAATTCAGTATTATGCCATTAAACCAAGTCTACACTTTAGATATACAAAATCACAGAAATCTCAGATAATTAACATAAGGACATATAGCTAGTGTGTGGCAGAGTTGGGTGTACAATCCCAGGCACACAGTCTTTTAACATTTATTTATTTTTCACTCAATTCACTGGGGTCCTGCATCAGGAATGTCAATATCCCTATCCTTTTGGTTAAGCATTAAACATTGGATGGTAATAAGAGTGACCTCTTCCTGTCTAAAAGTGCTACTTGGATGCACAGGTAAAAAGGAAAATCATGCAATGATAATTCTGGGGGTAGGCTGGGTGAAACAAAATCTAACTGTTTATGTGCATGTACTTAATCTGAAATGAAGTGTTTACATAGAGCCAAACTAGGGAAGGAGGCACTTTTTCACAGCCCTCAGATACTTTCTGACACAGGGATGCCTTGGAAGTATTATAGATTCAGTTTTGGACCGCCACAATAAATAAAAAATTGTAATAAAATGGATCACATTATTTTTTTTCTGTTTTCCTGTGCATATAAAAGTTATATTTACACCACACTGTAGTCTATTATGTGTGCAATAATAGCATCCTGTATAAAAAGAAAGTATATATCTTCATTGAAAACTACTTTATTGCTAAAAAGTGCTATCATCTGAGCCTACAAGTCATAATCTATTTGTAAGAGTAACGTCAAAGATCACTGATCACAGACCACCATAACAAATCTAATAATAAAGAAAAAGTAGGAAGTACTGTTAGAGTTACCAAAATGTGACACAGAGACATAAAGTGAGGAAATAATGTTGGAAAAATGGCACCAGTAGACTTGCTCAATGCAGGGTTGCCACGAAACTTCAATTAGTGAAAAAACACAATATCTGTGAAGGGTAATAAAATGAGGTAGACTGTACAAGGAAGGATTTGCTATTAGCATAATTACAAAGGTCATTGCCTCATATGGTCTTTAATAGTCTGGTGACAGATTAGGAAGACTATCATTAGCCTAACATTTGGCTCACATGACTGGATGTGAAAAAGTCAGTGGATTTTTAGGAGAATGAATATCCAGGTGCTTTAATTTTAATGTTATTATATTGAATTTTAACTGTTTTTCAATTCTATATTTTCACCAGACTCTCTTCCTCCCATGCCCTTTCTCATTATTTCACATAAAATTCTAACCTTGGTTCAGCATATTCCCATGATAGCGCCTGATTAAAACACAATAAAGACCACAAGCACAATATAAAAGGTGACTAGGTATCCACGGGGCCACTAATCTATTCTCAGTTGAAGGTGCTAAATCTATTGAAAATAATTCTTCAAATCCAGTATGACCCTGGATATACTACAATCAAAGCTTGTTCTTTTTAAACTGGGATCTAAATATGATTTGAATGAAGGCATACCCAAGGAATTGAAGAGACACAAAGGGAAGACAAACTGGAATATAATGTTGAGTCTAGAATTTAAATGTCAACTACTGTTGTGATCTCTTCTCATTGTCCTAACATTCCTATTATTATTACTGCATCTTCTTAGTTCCCCTCCTTCATTTTAGCAGTGTTGGTGACCAGACCCCACATAGCAACTGTCATTGCTGCTACCTCATCTGGTATTTGTCTAATACATGCATAGCATCCTCCTATTAATGAATAACTGAGGGAAAAGCAGAGCTGAAATACACTGTATATTTATTTAATGTAAATACACTATATATATACACATATATATTAGATATTATAATATAAATATACTATATATAAAATAAAATACTATTAATAAATATTTAATAAAAATGATTTATAAATCTCTCCTATAAGCCACTTAGCATTAACTTGGAAGATTTTAAAAGCTTTATGCTTTTCCACAGACCTAAATATTTGTCAATAATGAATTCCTAATTAAATTAGCTTGGGATTTTTCTTGCTAGAATGGAATGATTTAAGAACATTGATAGCTTACTACACCAAGATCTATTAATGACTAAGTCTTTGCTTGGTCAGTGAAAAACCCTAAGTTTTTCTCCTTTGCCTTTAACCACTTATGTTGATGGCAGATGCTCAGTAACATGCTTCCTGTATCTATCAGCCCAAAGGAACTGACTACTTTTAGTTCAGACAAATTTGTGTCTTAAAACAAGGCAATCCTCCTGTGATATCAAAAAATGTTATGGGACAGGAGCATCACGGAGTACGATGACAGATAAGGAAGATGTATCCCTGATTCCCTTCATAGAAACACTAACTTAATAGAAATACACAAGCCAAAATACCTTAATGAAAACTCCAGGAGTCAGTGAGCAAGGCACAGTATGAGCGCAGAGCTGCATTAAAACAGCTAAGAAAAGCTATTTCATTCTACCTACTAGGATCCTCCCTCACAGTGGTGCAATTCAGCATGACTGGGAGAAAATATTCAACTTGGAAGTTTTATCCTTGGAAGGAAAAGAGAAAAGGGTAACATGCATCCAACATTCTACTTTTTCTGGGGGGCGGGGGTGGTTGTTCAAGGGACTGTTTTTGTCTCGCTTGACAAGGAGGACACAGATAGAACAAGAATACTTTGGATACCTGGGCACTCAGTACCAAATATAGCCAGCTGTCTTAATGCAGGACCAGAGAACCTGAGGGAAAGTTATTGAGCTCCCCAAAAAGAAACTGGCAAATCTCTTCAACTGGGAAACTATACCCACAAGCACAGAGAAGACATATCCCCAGAAAAATGTGAGAGGCTCTGAGAATCTCTTTCCAGGCTAATTGGTGAAGGTCTTGTCCTGTATGAAGCTAGTCTGTAAAGACTGGGAGAAGTGGCTGTTTTTCTAAACAACCAAGTCTTGCCAGGGAGAGGGGATAAAGTCACAGTGCATATGAAGAAGCAGCAAAGCATGACCCAGTGAAAAGAACAAAATAAATCTCCAGAAACCAACTCTAAAGAAATAGAAATGTATGAACTACCTGACAAAGAAATAAAAATAACTGTTTCGAAACTCGATGATCCTAAAGAATACAGAAAGATAGCTAAGTGAAACCAGGAAAATGATGCATGAACAAAATGAGAATATCAACAAAGAGATAGAAAATAAAAAAGAACAAAACAGAAAACTTGGAGCTGAATAATATAACTGAATTTAAAATTTTCCTAGAGAGGTTCAACAGAAGACCTGATCAAACAGAAAAAAGAGCCAAACAATTTTAAAAAGAGATCATTTGAAATTACCAATTTAGAACAGAAAAATTTAAAAAATGAGAAGTGAATAAGATCTAAGAAGCTCATGGGAAACCATCAAGAGGACCAATGCACACATTATTGGAAAAGAGAGAATATATTTGAAGAAATAATTTTCAAAAAATTTCCAAATATAAGCAATGAAATGGACATCTTAATTCAAGAATCTCAAGAGATTCCAACTAGGACAAACCAAGAGAAACCTACATTGAGGCACGTGAGAATCAAACTATCCAAAGTCAAAAACAAAGAAAAAAAACCTTGAAGGCAACCAACTAGAGAAAAGCAACTTATTACAAAAAGGAGTTCTCATAAGGTTATTAGTAGATTTCTCAGCAGAAACCTTAAAGTACAGAATCAAGTGGGATAATATATTCAAAATGTTAAGATAAAAGAAAATAAAAAAGCTGACCAAGAATATTCCATTTGAAAAACTACCTTTCAAAACTGAAGGCAAAGTTAAATGTTCCTCGGATAAATGAAAGCTGAGCAAATTCATTGCCACCAGACTTGCCTTACAAGAAATGCTAAAGTGAGTTCTTCACGTTGAAATGAAAGGACAACAGATAGAAATATGAAAACATAGAAAATATAAGGTCTTTGGTAAAGGAATATAAATAGACAAGCACAGAATCTGAAATTATTGTAATGGTATTCAGTAAATCATCGTAACTTTGATGCTGAATTTAAGATTAATGCACAAAAATAACTATACTAATAAAAGTATGTTAATAGATACACTTTATGAAAAATGTAATTTGTGTCATTAAAACATAGAGAAAAACAAAAATTTCTCAAAAAAATTAAAAGCAGAATTATTGTATCTTACAACAATTGCTGGCTTCCCTGGTAGCTCAAATGGTAAAGAATCTGCCTCCAATGCAGGAGACCTGGGTTCAATTCTTGGGTTGGGAAGATCCTATGGAGAAGGGAATGACAACCCACTTCAGTATTCTTGCCTGGGAAATCACATGGACAGAGGAGCCTGAAGGGCCACAGTCCATGGGGTCACAGAGAGTTGGACATGACTGAGTGACTGGGCATAGCCAACAATCTCACTTCTTGATATATATCCAAAAAATAAAAACAGAATCTCCTCCTCTGTCTGATTTACTTCATTCAGTATGACAATCTCCAGGTCCATCCATGTTGCTGGAGATGGCATTATTTCATTCTTTTTAATGGCTGAGTAATATTCTATTGTATATATGTACCATATCTTTCTTCCTCTGTCAATGGACATGTAGGCTGCTGCCATGTCTTGGCTATTGTAAACAGGCTTAAAGATGAATTTATGGTTGTTTGGGGGAAAGAAGGAGGGAAGGCATAGTTAGCTTGGAATGGACATGTACATATTGCTGTATTTAAAACAGATAACCAACAAGGACCTACTGTATAGCATATGGAACTCTGCTCAATGTTACGTGGCAGCCTGGATGGGAGGAGAGTTTGGGGGAGAGTGGATATACGCATATGCATGACTGAGTCCCTTTGCTGTCCACCTGAAACTATCACAATATTGTTAACTGGCTATACCCCAAAACAAAATAAAAAGTTAAAAAAATAAAAACAGAATCCCCAAAGAGCTACTTGCCTGCCCATGTTCTTTGCAGCATTATTTATAATAATCAAGAGATTGAGTAACCTTAGTATTTACCAACAGATGAATGGATAAAGAAAATGTGCTAGATATAGAGAAAAAAATCATTCAAACTTACAGAGGAGGAATTCTTGTTATACACTACAATATGGATGAATCTTGAGGATACTATGCTAAGTAAAATAAGTTAATGATAAAAAGACAAATACTGCATGATTGTACTTAAATGAGGTATCTATAGTAGTCAATTTCAAAGCAAAAGAAAGTACAATGTGTTTACCAAGAGCTAGGGAGGAAAAAAAGGGGGTATTGCTGTTTCATGGATATAGTTTCAGGTTTACAAGATGGAAAAATGTTCTAGAAGCCTGTTGTATCACAATTTGTACTATACACAGAAAAATAGTTAAAAAAAATAGTTAAGATGGTAAGTTTTATATTGTGTGTTACTGAAATAGAAAATTATAGAATTGGAACATTAATATAGTGTTTATGAGCACACAAGCTTTGGATTCTAACTAACCTGGGCTTAATTTTGGATTTAGTCTCATAGTAACCATATGGGCCCAGCAACTTCTCTCTCTGGCAACCTTCCTATTTGGCTAAACAGATATAATAACTACGTCTACCTTGCGTAATCATCATTAGACATTTTTTAGATAAGTGTGAAATCATAAGCTCAGTGCCATGCAATTGGTGAGCACTGAAAGTGAAAGGAAAGTGAAGTCGCTCAGTCGTGTCCGACTCTTTGCGACCCCATGGACTGTAGCCCACCAGGCTCCTCCCTCCATGGGATTCTCCAGGCAAGAGTACTGGAGTGGGTTGCCATTTCCTTCTCCAGGGGATCTTCCCAACGCAGGGATCGAACCTGGGTCTCCCGCATTCCAGGTAGACGCTTGAGCACTGAATCAATGGTAATGCAAGTCAGGAAGAGGAAGCGTAACTGAAGGACTGAGGATAAGACAGGTCACTTCCTGAAAGTTTAGATGTTTGTAGAGATTGTGAGTAAGTATTTGAAGACTGGCAATATTCACAGCATTGTTGTGGCCACCTTTGGATGAATACCTCAACCTAGCAGTAGAGAGCTGAGCCATCAGTTCAGTTCAGTTCAGTTGCTCAGTCTTGTCCGACTCTTTGCGACCCCATGAATCGCAGCACGCCAGGCCTCCCTGTCCATCACCAACTTCAAGTTAAGAGATTATATGCAGAAAGCACTTCAGGACCTTGATAGAGACCTATAGATGAATTAGGGACAGATAGGTCCTGAAGTACTTTCTGCATATAATCTCTTAACTTTTCCATAAACACCACAGAACCTGATCAGTCTATTCTAAAATGCATTTTGCAAAAGATTATAACCTATTTTCAAACGTACTGAAAATATATGATTACATACTTCCCATTTGTGCATTCATATTTAATTAAAAAGTCATTTCTAGGGGGGAAAACACATTAAGTTTAGGAGAGTGAAACAATAAAAACATTTACCAGGACTCAAAGAATACTGGTAGTAAGTAGGTAAGTACAAGCTTACAACTACTCACACCCTCCCAATAAATTAGCCTTTTTTATAAAAAGGATGACATGTCATTCAGACAAATTAGAAATCAAATTAGAGTTTTCAGTGGTCTTCCTAGAAGAAAGCATTTCAGGAGTCAATCTTCCAAAAGGTACAGTATTTCTCAGTTCTGCTAATAAAAAAAAAATGAGGTTATGTAAACAGGTTTATCTACTCCCTTATAAAATCTCCTGATACTCCCAAAGGAAATAAAATCTGCCTTATTTCTTTGCCCATCTTCAGTGAACTTTAAAGTTCGTCTATATATATTCAGGAATCTTAAGTTCATTCTCCCTCTGGGATAGATTCAGCATACGGTCTGCTCCTAAAGCAAACATTATTTAAACTTTAAATCTAAAGTGAATCCTTCCATTTTATTTCTAGTTTTGTTTCCTTTGATCCTGAAAGTAATTAACTTTCAGTGGCAGCTAATTATAAGTGAAGAGAAATCAGAGTCTATATGGTTGTTTGTTTGGTACAGGCCTGGCAAAGTGTTTTTTAAATTGGAAAGTCATTTTATTCTATGTATTTCAATATATTTTACACTGTATTTATTATCCAGGATTCATATTATAACCATGACCTTTCATCTAATCACAGAATCTCACACAGAGAAAGAAAATAATTATTTTAACAGAGAGACATAAGACTTATAAAAGAGAAATGAGAGAGGCTGGGCGGGAGTGAATGTGAAACAAGAAAAGCCACAAATCCACTCCCTACTCTTTATCATTATAATTCCATGAAAATCTCCTCACATGAAAAGATACTTGAGCTGGGAAATCCTCTTTCCCAAACTTATTTCAGACAGAAATCAGTTCTTAAAAAATGAAACAGGAATGGAAAGACACATAAGTGAAGATAATTGAGGCCAAAGGTGTTACTCACCATTCCACATTATTACTAATAATCAGGAGCATGGAAGAATCTAAAAGTTAATGAGCCACTAGTCAAATGACCCTTACCATACTACCCCCTGCTCTGAAAATGACCCTTGCAAAACTCACCAATTCTTTTTGTCATCAATTCCTTACTTTTCAATAGGTAACCAGGCCTTGTAAAATATGTATTGTCTGCTCAAAATAAATAATGTAATAATTTTCTTTTTTTAAAGTAACTAAACACAAGGAGGGAACTTAAACGTCTCTCTACCTGAGAGTAGAGTCTAACCTTCCTAGCCTTGCCAAACAACTCCTTAACTAAAAATAATCAACATTCCAGAAAAGCAACCCTCCACTTGCTCACCAGAGAGGAAACCTGACCTACCTGACTGCTCTTCAGTTAAGGTAAGAACCAGTGCCACAAAGATAGTCCAGGTATTATCCAACTATCTCTCCGTTTATAGAGAGCACATCAGAAAGCAATATATCCAGACTTAATTAGTTTACACCCATGCAGAACACTACCTGTGAGTTATTTCTATGGACTTGGCTTTTTCAGGGGTCAAGGCATAAGATAGCCATATCTTTACTCCCTACAAAAAATTACTGATAAAGACAATAGTCTCTGTTTTCAAATAACCAACATGAACATTTTCTTTCCAAATACAGTCCAAGAAAAATGTTATTTCTCCTGAAGAATTGGCAGGTTATCTATTATTAATGAAACAAAATTTGTAATCTACTGCATAAGCTTTTATTTCTGCTATTTCTAGGACTCTCAAGTTACATACATTATCCAATCATAGTAACTAAGTTAGCCTAGGTGAGCTGTATATTTACTTACTCTTGCAGATTAATTTAAAATTTCAACTACATTTTAATAGATTTTAAAGTACAGATTGAATCCTCCTACTTTGGGAGAAAATTGACGTTGAATATTCATAAATGACTTTAGAACTTAGTGAACATAAATATTTTCTATCTTTACTTGGAACGTTAAAGATTTACTGATATACAGCTCTACTTCTACTTTTAAGAAATGTGTTAAGCTGTAGATAATTAACTTCACACATGATAAAGAGATTCAAAGTTTTATACACATGACAAGGGATTAAAATGTCTCACTAAGGAGGAGTCAAAGATCACACGTTATCAGCCCTTATGTCGGCTACTCCATTATGGAGTTTATAAAGTTTGCTACCTTGAAAATATGGTTGATTGATCCCTAAGAGGTTAAGTGGAGTAGTGTCCGTGGGCTAGTAAGCGTCCATTCATACTGCTGGGAAATTAAGCACAAGTATTTGTCATTGTTAGGGCATTGCTAGTATTACCATCACATACATGGTTTGTACATTCTTTCATTTTAAGAAACTATCAGAAACTCTTGCATATCAAGTCTTTAAACAATTTCTCCCTCTTAAATCGTTGCTGTCCACACCCATTTCCACTCAGTCCTCTTCTATTTCTAACCTTCCGTAAGCATCTTGAGAAATCAATCTAGACATCATGGAAGGGGTGTTCTGAGGATTATACTATTGCAGATATTTGTAGATCTGCTCTAGACCCCACTTGAAACAATCTATTAAAAAATAAGAAACTGTTGACCAGGTCACACTTATCTTTTCCAGTGAAGTTTAGTGGTGGTTTCTAGAAGAGCACCATTTTTCTCCACAGGAGAAGTCTGAAAGTAACTTCACTCTTTAGTGTGTTATGAATATATCATGCATGAATTTTAGCTTTTACAAAAATTTCCAATAATTAATTCCATGTGTTTTGAGATCTAAGTATTCCATTCTCAAAATTGCAGGAAAAATATACCTCTAAAATGTGATAACATTAATACATTTTGAAAAGTTTAAACACATTTTTAATCTTTATAGAACAAATAGTACTGAGTTTTAAAGCATTCCCCCATATGAAAGCTCATCTAAGTGAAAGCTCACTTAGAAATGCAATTTCCCTCAGTAAGAAGAGTTCTTGTTCAAGAGGGTTTGCATTAAAGATAATGTAGGTAACTACTGGTTTTTTTCCTGTTTTTATTGTTGTTTGTTTTGCATAATGATATGACCTTTGATAGAATGGGACAGATTGGTTTTTCTCTCGAATAAATGTCTTGCTATGTTCTTATGCATGGTGAAATACATATACTTTAAATGTAGACCATCTGTATCCATATGGAGTGAAGCCTAATTTCATACTGCTGTCTCCAGTTCAGATCGTTATTACATGTGTTATTATAGTCTCCTCTTCCTTATTCTCCCATCCACTTCAGTAAGCTTATTTATTACACTTATGATATATTCATATTATTTTGTCACATTCGGCATTTCACCATGGGATTTCCGAACTTCCTAAATGATGTTATTAAAGTTCACTTTTTGCACTGTAAAATTTTATAGGTTTAGACAAATGTTTAATGTCTTCTACTCACCATTCCAGTATCACATAAAATAACAGATATAATTATATGCATCTTCCTCTTTAGCCTGCTAATGTGGTGGATTATATTGTTTGATTGTATTATTAACCGTGTATAAGATAGTCCTCCGACACCATGGTTTCAGCTTCCAGACTCTAGAAAATTAATGTAGAATTCAAGCCTGTCTCTCAGCAAATTTTGTTACTTTCTAAAACATATTATAAGCATTGTGAGACTCCTACCAATTCTTGAAAATGAAACTGGAAACTGAATAGAAGGTGGCCAATGGGCAAATGATCCCTTGAAACCAGAGAATGATGTATAACTGTGATTAATGTTTTACATGTTTTAAAAGGCAGAAGACATGTATCTACTATGTTTTAAACCTCTGATATTTCTTAGCTGCTTTTAATTTTATCAGCTATATAGCTCTTTTATGTTACTTTATTCTCATATTTTAAGTTATCTTTTTCAAAAAGAGTGGTTGCTGAATTTCATGATTTGACTATGTTATATTTTATGGTTATAAAAACACACACATTTTATTATTCATATTTTAGATTTTCTCATATTTTACACTGAATTTATGTATGAAAATATATCTCCCAAAACACTCATTCACTTACTCATTCTTTCTTTCTTACTTTAGTAACTAATTAAGAATACAGAATTTCTATTATGTGCAAAACTTGGTTTAGGGTACTTTGGGGAATGGAAAGATGAACAGTTTTCAAGCAGAATCTTTATTACTGACATATTTTAATAATCCTACATCTAATGAGAAATTATAAAACATGTATTTTTGCCTTACAAGTTGTCTTTCTTTTCAAAAATAAATTGTGTAGCACCATAAATGGTGAAAATATTAAGGCAGTAAATCAGTTTTAACCTTATTAACCTAACATTTATGTTATTATTCTTAGTACAAGTTTTACAAAGGAAAAACTAAGACTAAACAAAAATTGAATAGTCAAGATATAAAGAAGCAAATACTCTTTCAGAAAAATCCTTGATTATTTAGGGCTTTCATTGAACTGTGTAGCCTGGGTTCATCTAAGTTAATGATATCCAAAGATAATACAAAATTCTTAATTTCACTTAATAAGACAAGAAAAATCCAGAGACTGCTCTCTAATAAGGCGTATCACATTTTCAGGTATTTGTTCATAGCTTAATTTTCTAGGCAGTGGTAGTTTATATTTTCAAAGAACCTCCCCTCACTTATTATTATTATTATTATTATTGTTTTTTCTGATGGCAACCTGAACACTGTGGAATTAAAATCTAGGGTTCAAGATTTTGGATTTTCACAAAAACAAGGGGTATCAGTCACATTATGTAGTCTTCATAAAACTCCAAACAAATTTTAAATATTAAATTTTCCTTTACTTTGAAAGAACAATTTTTATCTACCTATAGTTTCTAGATGCAAAGTGTTAATATACATAGGGAGAAAAAAGTGATAGCTATTTAAAGATGTAAAGTGGACAATTTGTCAGTTAATAAGTGCTATGTGTTCAGAAGAAAGCTCTTCTTTTAAGTTAGCTTTCATATGCGAAATAAACTAACTTTTGAGGCTCTGTCTCCATGTACAACGTTCTTACATACAATGACTTTATCTTTAAAACAAGGGTAACATCAGAAGTACCACAACATCTCAACAGTTTTGTTTCATTATAATGAAAATATTAAACATACAAAGAAGGGAAGAAGAGAGAAGTAAACATGATTAAAGTAAGATGCTTTTACCTAGCATTTCTCATCATGGATGTTAAGCTCGAGTATTTTGGAACAAATACAAGAAATACTAGAAGTTGCTATGGCCCCATCCCTTCACCCCATGTACCCTTCTTCCTGGTCATGCTGATGGCTAATGAAGGGGCAGAATTAGTCAAGTTCCTTATATCATTCCAAAGAGGGGAAAGATCATCTTTTCAAAGGAAAAATACAGTTAGTAATAAATAAGATGAGGCAGGTGTTTATTAATTTGTTTCTTAGCATCTGTTCACTTTAGTGCAAGTACCAGAAACTGAGGAATTCAGCTCTTTTTTCGGTTTGGCCCTGAGTTGGGTAGGCTTTGCCTACCCACCCATCCCCCTGCCCAGTACCAGGGAAAAAGCACATAATTCAAACCTAAGCCAGTTCACTGCATGCTCCCTAGAAATAAGTTTATGACAAAATCACAGACCATGAGACCAGTGGATCTCTGGCTGGGGATACCATTAGAGGGATCCTCTGTTTTCTCCGTGGGATTTAAAACAGTTTATAGAAACTAAAAGGTCAACATTTGAGAGTCTGAGACAAAGTAACTAGATTCTTTGAGCACTTGCTGAAAGCTGTGCTGGAAGACATATTTATCTCTAGAATTTTTTTTTTTTTTAATTTACATGACCTCACTAATTTCCTTTTTTGCTAAACTAGTTTGTATTGAATATTCTATTACTTGCAACAGAAAAAGTCCTAAAGTATGCTGAAAGAAAACTATATAAGGGAGAGATGATTTTGTGGTGTGTGTAAGCAAAACAATCATGTAAGAATTCAAGAGACCTAAGTAATAGACCATGTACTCCATACTCCATTTTTGGATTTCCAATTTGAAGTTACTAAAGATTTGCATGCAGAGGAATCAATACATTGCTGATTTTTTTTAATTTAGTTATGAGAAGCAATTATTACACAATATATATGACTTGATAACATAGTAACATATAACATAAAGCTATGTGTTAGTATTTAAATATTAAGATTTCTCTTTTCACTTTTCCCCCTCTCTTTTAAAGAGAATTCTCGCTAAAAACTTAAGAATGGAAACTCTTCTATTTCTTATGGTCTCAACTAATCCTCCTTCCATGTGCTCATTATTTTGTGTGATACCATCAAATAAATGTCCAATCTCATGAGAAAAGGCTTTGAAATAGTCTTCTGGAACAGCACAGAACATGATTCTCATATAATTATGTACAACACAGCAGTAAAACCAAGGAAACAAAATAAAATAGCTGACAACACCAAGAATTCATCATTTCAGCTTGTTATACACACTCTCATGTTAAGGAAGATGAATCAAAATTTTTTGCAACTTGCGTCATCTCTGAATATGAAGGACTGCAATACACAAAGCTAAATTTGAGCTTCCTTTAATGGACCATGAAGCTAATTCTAGCAGATGAAGACCGCAGTGCCAATATTCTTCATTCTGAAGCACTAAACCAAAGAACTAGGTTTTGTAATTTTTTTTTCTCATTTTCACTGTCACTTTTCACATTTCCTTTAATAGCTTTGTCATGGATTTTTAAAAATTAATTAATTTATTTAATTGGAGGCTAATTACTTTACAATATTGTAGTGGTTTTTCCATACATTAATATAAATCAGCCATGGGTGTACATGTGTTCCCCATCCTGAACACCTCTCCCATCTCCCTCCTCATCCCATCCCTCAGGATTGCCCCAATACACCAGTTTTGAGTGCGCTGTCTCATGCATTGAACTTGGACTGGCTATCTATTTCACATATGGTAATATACATGTTTCAATGCTATTCTCACAAATCATCACACCCTCATCTTCTCCCACAAAGGCCAAAAGTCTGTTCTTTATACCTGTGTCTCTTATGCGGTCTCGCATATAAAGTCATTGTTACCATCTTTCTAAATTCCATATATATGCATTAATATACTGTATTGGTGTTTTTCTTTCTGACTTAGTTCACTCTGTATAATAGGCTCCAGTTTCATCCACCTCATTAGAACTGATTCAAATGAGTTCTTTTTAATAGCTGGGTAATATTCCATTGCATATATGTACCACAGCTTTCTTATCCATTTGTCTGCCAGAGGACATCTAGGTTGCTTCCATGTCCTAGCTATTATAAACAGTGCTGTGATAAACATTGGGGTACACATGTCTCTTTCAGTTCTGGTACCCTTGGTGTGTATGCCCAGCAGTGGGATTGCTGGGTCGTATGTCATGGATGTTTTAAGAAAAGGCTTTATTATCCAACATCACTGCAAAAATATTTATCTGCTGCGTCCTGAAACCTGATAGTCAAAAAACTTGATACTCCTTTAACTCTCCAAACCAATCATGGATGATCTGTAATCTCTGACCATCTATGAGAAGTTGAACAACCTCCTTCTAATATATAACATACTAGCAGACTCAATTTTCTTGGAACAACATTCTAAAAATCCAAAGCAGCAAGGATCCATCAAAGTATCAAACTGCCACACTACTCATGACAAATCATTTCTTTAAAGGATAACACCTAAGAAATGAGCTGATACCAAATGCAACTCAAAAAACAAAAAATAATTTCATTGCACTCTGTAATAAAACCACATTACAGGAAAGATGTACTTACCATTTTCCTAAAGGACATTCTGGGAAGATTTAGAAAGCATTCACACTTACCTGGAACAAAATTAAAAAAAAGAAAAGAAAAGATTAAAACAATAAATAAGGATAATCAGGAAGACATATTTTTTAATACATTCTAAGATACAAAAATTGAGCCTATGCCATCTACATAAGAGTAAGTCAGTAAAGGAGGAGGGAAATGCATTTATTTTCATTGTTATTGCCTTTATCTAATGCAAGGAAATGTACAGTGATGAGGTGCTTATTTTATGTAATATGTATAACAAAGTCTTTTATATTATCACAATCCTCAATGAAATTGAAAATAGAGCCATTTCACTCTAAGAGGGAGATGTAATTCAGAAACTAAGATGAACACAGAAACGAAGTATATTCAATGGAATCAAGAAAAGAAATCGACAGCAGCTCTATCTTTTAGTTCCTCCTACTCCCAGTCCAGGGTATATATCCAGAAAAGACAACTTAATTCAAAAAGATATGTGCACCCCAATGGTCAAAGCAGCACTATTTACAATAGCCAAGACAAGAAACAACCCAAGTGCCAGTCAACAGATGATTGGGTTAAGAAGATGTGAGTAAAATGGAATATTATGTTTGTGTTAGTTGCTCAGCTCTGCCTGAATCTTTGCAACCCTGTAGGCTGCAGCCCACCAGGTTCCCCTGTCCATGGAATTCTCCAGGGAAGAATATCAGAGTGGGTTTCCATTCCCTTCCCCAGGGGATCTTCCCAACCCACGGACTGAACTTGAGGTCTCTGCATTGTGGGCAGATTCTTTACCATCTGAGCCACAGGGAAAGTCCAAAATGGAACATCACTCAGCCATAAAAAAGAGTGAAAATTGCCACTTGCAGCAACATGGATGGACCTAGAGATCATCACACTAAGTGAAATGTGACCGAGAAAAACAAATATTCTATGACATCACTTATACGTGGAATTTAAAACATAATACAAATGAATCTATACACAAAGCAGAAACAGACTTACAGGTGTAGAAAATGAACTTATGGTTACCTAGGGAGAGGTGGGGAAAGGATGATTTGGATTATGGGATTAGCAGATACAAACAGTATATATAAGACAGATAAGAAACAAGGATTTACTGTATAACATAGGGAACTGTATTCAATATTTGACAATAACCTATCATGGAAAATAATCTGCAAATATATGTAGATACACACACACACACACACACACACACACACACACATATATATATGTAATTGAAGCACTTTGCTGTATACCTGAAGCTAACACATAATTCTAAATCAACTACACTTCAATTTTCAAAAAAGAAGAAGGGAAACCTAAACAGACTCTGGTTCCTTACAAAATTTTCTAGGTTCAAATGAACTGGTCTATTCACAGCTCTCTGAAAGCCTTATTAGGTTTCAAAACTGTCATACTTTTCCATTTTTGTTGGATATTAATATTAATTTTAATGTTTAATTAAAATTAAAATAATTTTTGCCCCCTATAAATTTTCATAGAGAACACTAAACAGGTTCAGTAAGATACCAAGTTTTGTAATGCTAATTGGTTTATTTTAATGTTACCTTTTAGTCCCTGAGAAATCTAAAAAAGAAAACTACATAAATCTTAAAAATTCTGGTGTACTGGCCATTGGTCATAAATACTATCAAATGCTTTTAAAACTCTGCCAATACACAGATATAGTGAAAGAAATCAGCTCCTTGCATACTGGAATTAGTCATTTTAGGAGTTATGTCATCTGTAAATCAAATCCCTGTGCTATGCTGCCATTAAAATAGGCTAGAAAGCATATGCCTACCTAACTGAGAACAGGATAACCTATTTCCTCAAAATAGAGAGAAGGAGACAAAGAACAAGAACTGAGTTTTATCTCTAAAGACATGATATGATGCAAGTCTAGTTTATAGAATTGTTACTACTAAAAGCTATGTGGAATTTCCTAGTCAATTAGACACTGTTGCTGACTTGGTCTAATATTTCTACAGTGAGACTGAGCAGCCTAGCAAAAATCTATGCAGATATTTAATTTCTACACTCTCTTTCATTTCCTCCTATTAGAGGCTTACCTAAACCTTAAGTTCCTCTTCTACTGGGCAAAGAAATAACAGATGAATCATGAGGCAGGCAGAATAATTACAGTCTACTTTTGCCTAATTTCTTTCAATTGGTATAAGTTTCTACATACTGAGGACTCATACACATGCTCAGTCCTCACACTATTTCATATTTATTAATAATATAGTAACTGTTGTTGTTTAGTTGCCTAGTTGTGTACGACTCCCTGTGACTCCACAATCTGAAGAACACCAGGCTTCCCTGTCCATCACCATCTCTTGGAGCTTACTCAAACTCATGTCCAGTGAGTCAGTGATACCATTCAACCATCTCATCCTCTCTCATCCCCTTCTCCTCCTGCTTTCAATCTTTCCCAGCATCAGGGTCTTTTCTAATGAGTCAGTTCTTCGCATCAGGTGGCCAAAGTATTGGAGCTTCAGCTTCAGCGTTAGACCTTAAATAATCAGGATTGATTTCCTTTAGGACTGCCTGGTTCAATATCCTTGTAGTCCAAGGGACTCTCAAGAGTCTTTTCCAACACCACAGTTAAAAAGCATCAATTCTTCAGCTTTAAGCCTTCTTTACGGTCCAAATCTCACATCCATATATGACTACTGGAAAAAACATAGCTTTGACTATACGGACTTTTGTCAGAAAAGTAATGTCTCTGCTTTTTAACATGCTCTTTAGGTATGTCACAGCTTTCTTTCCAAGGAGCAAACGTCTTTTAATTTCATGGCTAAAGTCACCATCTGCAGTGATTTGGGAGCCCAAGAAAATAAAGTCTGACACTGTTTTCATTGTTTCCCCATCTATTTCCCATGAAGTGATGGGACCGGATGCCACGATCTTGGTTTTTTGAATGTTGAGTTTTAAGCCAACTTTTTCATTCTCCTCTTTCACTTTCATCAAGAGGCTCTTTGGTAACTTTTCACTTTCTGCCATAAAGGTGGTGTCATCTGCATATCTGAGGTTATTGATATTTCTCCTGGCAATCTTGATTCTAGCTTGTGCTTCATCCAACCTGGCATTTCCCATGATGTACTCTGCATATAAGTAAAATAGGCAGGGTGACAATATACAGCCGTGATGTACTCCTTTCCCAATTTTGAACCAGTCCATTGCTCCATATTCAGTTTTAGCTGTTGCTTCTTGACCTGCATATAGGCTTTGCAGGAAGCAGGTAAGGTGGTCTGGTATTCCCATCTCTTGAAGAATTGTCCACACTTTCAGTGATCCACACAGTCAAAGGCTTCGGCATAGTCAATGAAGCAGAAATAGATGTGTTTTTTTTTTTTCCTGGAATTCTCTTGCTTTTTTATGATCCAACAGACGCTGGCCATTTGATCTCTGGTTCCTCTGCCTTTTCTAAATCCATCTTGCATGTCTGAAAGTTCTCAGTTCACGTATTGTTGAAGCCTGGCTTGGAGAATTTTGAGCATTACTCTGCTAGCATGTGAGATGAGTGCAATCGTGCGGTAGTTTGAACATTCTTTGCCATTGCTCTTCTTTGGTATTGGAATGAAAACTGACCTTTTCCAGTCCTGTGGCCACTGCTGAGTTTTCCAAATTTGCTGACATATTGAGTGCAGCACTTTCACATCATCATCTTTCAGGATTTGAAATAGCTCAGCTGGAATTCCATCACCTCCACTAGCTTTGTTCGTAGGGATGCTTCCTAAGGCTCACTTGACTTGACACTCCAGAATGTCCGGCTCTAGGTGAGTGATCACACCATCGTGGTTATCTGTTCATTAAGAGCTTTTCTGTATAGTTCTGTGGATTCTTGTCACTTCTTAATATCTTCTGCTTCTGTTAGGTCCATACCATTTCTCTCCTTTATTGTGCCCATCTTTGCATAAAATATTCCCTTGGTATCTCTAATTCTCTTGAAGAGATCTCTAGTCTTTCCCATTCTATTGTTTTCCTCTATTTCTTTTCACTAATCCCTGAGGAAGGCTTTCTTATCTCTCCTTGCTATTCTTTGGAACTCTGTATTCAAATGGGTATAACTTTTCTTTTCTCCTTTGCCTTTTGCTTCTCTCCTCTCAACTATTTGTAAAGACTCTTCAGACAGCCATTTTACCTTTTTTTCATTTCTTTTTCTTGGGGATGGTTTTGATCACTGCCTCCCACACAATGTCATGAACCTCCATCCGTAGTAACTGTACCAAAGAGCAAACACATCTTTTGTATTTTTCCCCTCCCAAAGGGCCTCTTTACCTGAACTAAGGTTGAATGAGTTTTACAAGAGGACCTCAAACTCCAAACATGATTTTTTCAATCCTAGGAAAGGTATGTGTTGGCACGTGTGCTCAGTTGCTAAGTCATGTTCTACTCTTTGTGATCTCTTAGACTGTAGCCCACTAGGCTCCTCTGTCCATGGGATTATACAACTGATTTGTAACTGAAGTTAGTTTAAAACTTAACTGTATATATAACTAATTTATAATTTAAAACATAGCAAAATGCATTGTGTAAATGAATATGTGGCACAGCTAGGGTATCATCTAGGACTATGGCTGTTTAATCTTCTAATAACTGAACACACATGTGCACAGTACTTTTCGGTCCTGTGCATTTTTATTATGTTAATTTTCAGTAATGTTTTATAAATGTTTCACCATAATTTTTTTGATCCACTACATATATTTAACAAATATTCTTCTCTTTTTTAGTTCAACGTAAGCCATTTGACTTACTCTATAGCAAGTAAGTCTACAGGGCGCACCCTTCAAGTATCCTTTTTAAGGACTGACTACAGAAGTCTCTATCATTTAATTCAACAGTCCTTATACAATGGCAGGAATGGGAACAATTACCTCAGGTTAGTGACAGGGAGGCTCACCATACAAGAACTATTCCTAGAATTTTCTCTCCATGAGACTGTTAACCAGCTATACCACTCTTTTTCACTCTTTTTTAAAATACTGCAAGCCATTGTATTATTGACAATGTCATGCAGTTTTTCTGTTTGTTAGCGAGGTCTTCACCTGCTGAGAAATGGCCAGATCATAAGCAGAAATCTAACTCAGAACCATGGGTAGCTACTACCTTTGAGTTAATACAAATAAATTACTTTATTTAGTTGTGTATCTATATAAGCCTGACGGTTATTTGAATGTCATTTCAACCATGGGGGGAAAACTACATATTTGTGTATGTATACATACACATATATGTGTGTGTGTGTGTGTGTGTGTGTGTGTATGAGAATAATTCTGCCCTTTTCTATTATTTAAAAAGCATGCATCATCAGAAGTCTATTTCTGTGCAATCCGAGTAAATAATTAGTCATTTCAGGCCAGGGCTTCCCTGGTGGTTCAGATGGTCTAGTGTCTGCCTGCAATGCAGGAGACCTGGGTTTGATCCCTGGGTCAGAAAGGTCCCCTGGAGAAGGAAATGGCAACCCACTCTGGTACTCTTGCCTGGAAAATTCCATGGACAGAGGAGCCTGGTAGGCTACAGTCCATGGGGTCACGAAGAGTAGGACATGACTGAGCGACTTCACTTTCACTTCAGGCCAGAAGGCGAAGGTTTATTTTCAAGCCTAGGTTAAGACATTTGCTAATAATAATTAGAGAAATGAATACTTTTTTCCAGATAACAATTTTATAGTGGAAAATTTATCTTATTGGCTATCGCTGTCTTGAATATGTTAGGGCTGAAAATTCACTATTTTGGTACATCACAGTGCATAACATACTGATTATCATAAAGGGCCAATTGCTCAAGTGTGGGCACCTTAATTGCTCATTAACTCCCTACTTAATTGGCATAAGCCAACATTACTGTTATTTAAAAAACAAACAAACAAAAAACTACATGGGTCCCTGGGGGTTATCTGGGCTTGCCCTAGGGAGTTAATTAGGCAGAGAGCTTGAATTATATCTGATCTTTTGACTTTCTTAGGCACCAGTCAGGTGCCCATCTGATGCTCTGTGCTCTCATGAAGTACTCATGGGGCAGATGGAAGAATCTAAGTAGCTCATAGAATACACCACTTGAGGGCCATCATATCTGTTTTCATGACACTAACAGTTTGTCAGCCACTTCGTAAAGTAACACCTCTTCTCTGTGGATTTTAAGGTCTAGCTCTGTCATGATCTATGACCCTAAAACACATTCATCTCTTCTCCGTGTCTGATCAAGGCTGTTCATTCCACAAGCGTGACTGACACACTTACATAAAAATCCCTTTCCTGCAGCCCCTCTTTTCTGTATACTTCTGCTTCCTCTTAGCCTCTCTGAATCCCTTTGACTTGTTTTGAGTTCAGCTCTTCTCTAAAGATACACTTTGGCAAGTTCCCAATGCATGTCAGTCCCTTCCCCCTCCCATCCCCACCAAGCTCCCTCTACTCCACTACCTCACCTCATCTTCTGCCACTTCCTGTCACATCCTCTCCTCTGTTCCAGAGTCACAGAACCACCTGAAGTTCCCCAAGTATATTTCCTTTCTTTACATATCTTTATTTTCAGTTATACCTTTTTGGTACCCCTAAAAGCCAGGTGTTCTGATTTTTCAAGGTTAATTTGTACATTTGTTCTCTCTTCTCTCTTAGACTTTGACATCTCAATTTTAACATTCTAATAATTGATAATAAATACTAATAACTAGTATTTCAGATTCCCAGAACATTGCCTAATAGAGAACATTGCATAATAGAGAGCATTCAATAAATGTAGAGAGAATTAAGTAAGACTCAAACTCCCAAAGGTTTTGAGTTCCTTAAAAGTAGGAGATACATTTTATTCATCTTTCAGTCTTTAATGTGCAATCCAGTGTTTGGCTTAGAGTTGGCATAAGATGCATGTATTATTAGAAGGAAGGAAAGGAATGGTAATTGTGCCTAATGGACCTTCATTTTTGGTATACTTCAATAAATAACTAGAATTTCTAAATGCTATTGTTTTTGGAGATTATGTCCATGATTATTTACTTTCTTACTAAATGTGCTGATGGCAAATTTGGTCAGTAGGCACCAACTATCAAAAAAAAAAAAAGACAAAGTTGGAATACCTCAAAAATTTCTAAAGATTTTTAGAATGGATGAAGTTTTTTTTTCTTTTCTTAATGATTAAGACATAAATAAAATTGTCCTGTTTGTCTCTGGATCTCATGCTCTTTCTACATCTATGATCGATTAACTATAAAAATATTCTGGTTCCATTCAGTTTCATTCCTTATCTCCTTTGCTCAGATAATTGAGAGTATAATATTTTGAATATCTATACTCTAAACTCTGTAACTACTAACTTTTTCATTTGGCATCATACAATGCCATACAAAAAACCACAATAATTTATTTTGATTTTTGACTGAGTGCTCTCAAATAAATTTCAATGTAAAAATTGATACTATATCCTTATACTTTTCTATTCACTCTATTAATTTTTAAGAGTTTGATATTAAAATTCAACCAAAGGAGGTGGGAGGGGGGTTCAGGAGTGGGAACTTATGTACACCCGTGGCAGATTCATGTTGATGTATGGCAAAACCAATACAGTATTGTAAAGTAAAAAAATAAAAATAAAAATAAATAAATAAAAAATAAAAAAAATTTAAAAATCTTAATTTATATACTTAAAAATAATTTTAATATATAGTGGAAATATATGTAACTTTGTTCTGTATTTTCCAAGTCTCCTGTAAATGTGTTATCATACTTCATAATTTAAAAAATAAAAAAGGATGAAAAAATAAGAAAAATAAAAATTGACCCTGAAATCAAAAATAAGAAAGCAACTGCTTAAGGAACAACTTCAAAAGAGGACAATGTTTTATTATATCTTGATTATAATAACATTCAAATGCCATTTTTGTTTTTATTTAGATTTGGGCAAGACTGTCCTTATCCCTCTGTCTCATCTTTACTTCCTTCCTCTCTCTCTCTCCTTCCTCCCTTCCTCTAAGTCTATTCTTTTAAAGTATTAAACAACAGGTGTACATAATGTTTCAGTATCCATAGGATGAACCATTTGGAGCTTTGATTTCATGCCTTTTTGGTCTTTTAAACTCCAGTGACTGTTACCTCCTTTAAAACTGAGTGACATGCAATACCTCCCATAGTGTGCTTTGTCATTCTGAAGAATGGGTCTACCTCCAAGATGTACCTCCAAGGGCCTACCTCTTAATGTTGTGGTTCTCTCTCTTTCCTACCTTCTCACCCCCTTCTCCTGCTCTTTGCCATCTCTTGAATCCACTCTCTGCCCTCATTGTGAGCCTGATGCTGCCAAACACTGACAAGCTTCAGCTGCTCATTAGCCCTTGTCTGACTTTGCTTTCTTACAAACCCAGCTTGTGCCAGGCATGGGTCAGTCTTTTCAAAAGTGCTGTCAAAATGAAGATTAACATTCTTCATGTTATTCTTCCAAGCATGTTCCATGGGGAAAATTTTTTTTCTCAAAATATTAATAGGTGTTTTGAAGGGAAAATTGAGTTCTCAATAAATTTCAGCTAAGCAATATTTTTTGTTTCCATACTAAAAGTTCCTCGGAGAAGGCGATGGCACCCCACTCCAGTACTCTTGCCTGGAAAATCCCATGGACAGAGGAGCTTGGTAGGCTGCTGTCCATGGGGTCGTGAAGAGTCGGACACGACTGAGCAACTTCCCTTTCACTTTTCACTTTCATGCATTGGACAAGGAAATGGCAACCCACTCTAGTGTTCTTGCCTGGAGAATCCCAGGGACGGGGGAGCCTGGTGGGCTGCTGTCTATGGGGTCACACAGATTCGGACACGACTGAAGCGACTTAGCAGCAGCAGCAGCAGCATACTAAAAGTTCCTAGTATGTATTCACCCACCAGAGGTTCTATCTAAATCACCTGGAGCAAAGAAGCTAAATGAATGCAATCTAATGCCTATTTTCCAAGTTTCATAGCTCTGGTGTCCTCTTTTACCAGTTAACACCCTAAGTAATTTATGTTGTGTTGGGAACTGCTTGGGAAATTATTATAAAGTGGAAAAAATACTAAATTTTAATTTAGATAATAATCATAATGATGATGATGATGCTATTAGTAGTAGATAATATGAAATATGCCAAGTGCTGTTGTAAGTGATTTACATGTAGTAACACATTTAATCTTATATAAAGTAACTCAAATAAGTGACACTATTAGCTCCATTCTACAGATATAGAAACTAAGATTCTGAGAGATTAAGGAATTTGCCTCAGTTTACATAATGAAACTGGAATTCAAATTCAAGCAATTCAGTTCAATACAGTTGCTCTTGTGTCTGATTATTTTTGACCCAATGGACTGCAGAACGCCAGGCTTCCCTGTCCATCACAAGCTCCTGGAGCTTGCTCACACTCATGTCAATAGAGTCGGTGATGCCATCCAATCATCTCATCCTCTGTCGTCCCCTTCTCCTCCTGCCTTCAATCTTTCCCAGCATCAGGGTCTTTCCCAGTGAATCAGTTCTTCACATCAGGTGGCCAAACCATTGGAGTTTCAGCTTCAGCATCAGTCCTTCAAATGAATATTCAGGACTGATTTCCTTTAGGATTGACTGCTTTGATCTCCTTGCTGTCCAAGGGACTCTCAAGAGTCTTCTCCAACACCATCAAAGGCTTCAATGTTTTGGCGCTCAGCTTTCTTTATGGTCCAACTCTCACATCCATACATGACTAATGGGAAAACCTAGCTTTGACTAGATGGACCTTTGTCAGCAAAGTAATGTCTCTGGCATCTTAATATGCTGTCTAGGTTTGTCATAGCTTTTCTTTCAAGGAGCAAGTATCTTTTAATTTCATAGCTACAGTCATCATCTGCAGTGGTTTTGGAGCCCAAGAAAATAAACTCAGGCAATTAGGCTTCATAATCTAAGATTTTATGCTACCCTGCTTCTGTTAGCCAACAACTGTGTAACTTGAAGTGAATTACTTTGCCTCTCTAGGTCTCTTCTTATTGCTCAGATAGGATTAATGTTTCTGATGTGGTTGCTATAAGAAAATAAGCATTTAACAGAGCCTAGGGAAGTATATAGAAATACAGATACTCAGAATAACTGTTTATTAAATAAGACTTCCAGGTGGCACAGTGGTAAAGAATCTGTATGCCAATGCAGGAGACGCAGGAGATGTAGGTTCAATCCCTGAGTTGGGAAGATCCCCTGGAGTAGGAAATGACAACCCACTCCAGTTCTTACCTGGGAAATCCCATGTCGGAGGAGCCTGGCAGGTCACAGTCCATGGGGTTGCAAAGAATTGGACACAACTGAGTGACTAAGGGCACACACACATACACACACACACACACACACAAATAAGACTCAGCAACTCATGATTTGCTTATCTTCCCCAGTGTACACACAACTGCTGGTTAGCTACCATAATAAGAGGAACAGACACAAAGCTGTGCTGAACTGTTGATTGGCAATCCTTACTCTAGAACTTCAGCTAGCCCCTTAGAGACATTTGTTGCTCCTGGATTTATTCGTATTGATTGGCTACTACAATTCAGGCATTTCAAACAATGTATGCACTCCCCCAGCCCAGGGTATTCAGGCAGTTTCTCAAACCTCTCCACTGAGAAGTTCTAGGACAGCCATACCCTTTCATCAAATGTCACTTCACTTTCACTTTCTCAGAGGAAAAAAATAAAATCACCTCACTCCAAAGCTAATACTCAAAATATTTGAGTTTATATTTCATTTCACTTCCATTTCAATCTATATACCCCCATGACTCTCAGGAACTGGCTCCCTCAACCACTTCATCATTCTGTGGATTCTCTCCCTTTTGCCTCTTCCTCCATCCCTCCTTTATATTTGTATAGACACAGTATATATATGGATCACAACAAAATGTGGAAAATTCTTAAAGGGATGGGAATAGCAAACCACCATACCTGTCTCCTGAGAAATCTGTATGTGGGTTAAGAAGGAATAGTTAGAACCAGACATGAAACAACAGACTGGTTCAAAACTGGAAAAGGAGTAGGTCAAGGCTGTATATTGGCACCCTGCTTATTTAACTGACATGCAGAGAGTATCATGTGAAATGCTTGGCTGGATGAATCACAAGTTAGAATCAAGATTGCCAGGAGAAATAGCAACGACCTCAGATGTGCAGATGATATCAGTCTAATGGCAGAAAGTGAAGAGGATCTGAACAGCCTCTTACTGAGGGTCAAAGAGGATAGTGAAAAAGGTGCCTTAAAACTCAGCATTTAAAAAAAACTAAGATCATGACATTCAGTCCCAGTGCTTCATGGCAAATAGATGGGGAAAGAGTGGAAGCAGTGGCAGATTTTATTTTCTTGGGCAAAATCACTGTGGATGGTGACTCCAACCATGAAATTAAAAGACCTTTGCTCCTTGGGAAGAAAACTATGACAAACCTAGCATATTACAGCATATTAAAAAGCAGAGATATCACTTTGCTGAACAAAGATCTATCTAGTCAAAGCTATGATTTTTCCAACAGTCGTGTCTGGATGTGAGAGTTGCATCATAAAGAAAGCTGAGTGCCCAAGAATTGATGCTTTCAAATTGTGGTGCTGAAGAAGACTCTTGAGAGTCCCTTGGACAGCAAAGAGATCCAACCAGTCAATCCTAAAGGAAATCAGTCCTGAATATCCACTGGAAAGACTGATGCTGAAGCTGAAGCTCCAACATTTTGGCCATAGGACAGGAAGAGCCAACTCACTGGAAAAGACCCTGATGCTGGGAAAGATTGAGAGTGCAAGGAGAATGGGACCACAGAGGATAAGATGGTTGGATGGAATCACTGACTCAATGGACATGAGCTTGAGCAAACTCCAGGAATTAGTGAAGTACAGGGAAATCTGTCATGCTACAGTCCATGGTGTCACAAAGAATCAGACATGCCTTAGCAACTGAGTTAACAACACAGTATACTTCTGTTCCCAAAACATATTTATAAGCATGCCACCTGCACACCACATTTCACAGCAAAGCACACACAATATTTTATATATAATCCCACTTCTCTATTTTCCCCCTTAACACCAAACTTCTCAAAAAAATCTACTTGCCTAATCTTTTTCCTCACCAAACATTTCCTCTTAAACCCTATGAAACTCAGCTACATTCCCATGATCTATAAACCACCTTCCTCAACAATATCAACATCTCCCTAAATTGCCAAATGCTTTACTCAGTCATGATTTTATCTGGTTTTTCTGAAACTTTGGTATGCCTACCACCTTCTTGCAACTCTCTTCTTAGCACTGTCTGGCATTACACTATTGTGATCCTCTTCCTGTCATTTCAGTCCATTTTTAACCTCTCTCTCTCACTGGCTCCCCCCCCCCCCATTTTGCATTTTAATCATGGCTCCCACCCCTGCCTTCTGTTATTTTCGTATTAGTCTCTCACTAGGACATTATCCACTCCACAGCTCTAACAATCACTTTTATGCAGATGTGCAAGAAAGTACTGAATTATAATTCTGAAGAAAGGGAACATATGTAAATCATCATTCTAATTTCCACAGTGTCTTGCACTTAATGGGTGTGTGTATATATACATCTTCAATGTATGTATAGATATATATGCATATATAAGTGTGTGTGTGTATATATATATATATAAAATGAACAAATTATTTCTTTGATCTACCTTTTCCAAATAATCACAACATTTTGTTTAGGCACAGAATAATTATTAACTGTAAAACAAATGCTTGGAAATTGTTCTTCTTCCTCTTAAAGGGCTCATGAGCTTAGACGGTTGATGAACTGTGAGCTGGACAATGAGGAGTGTATAAAGGGAGTGAGAGACGGGGAGACAGGAGGAAGTTGAGGCAGGAAGGAAACACTGAGGAGGAGCACGTGGGTTATTTGGCTACAAGTGGCGCCCCAGAGGCAGAGGATGAGCAAGTTCAACTAGAGAAGAGAAGGAAGGGAAAACGCCACGTGCTCATGGGTCCCATCCCTTGATCTCTTTTCCCAAATGTCCACACATGTCTCCATATGTCACATTCAGATATTAAGACTATTCAGATATTCAGATTTTTTTCAAGTAATTATTTTTATCAGTATGGAAATTAAAGCTTCGAATCTTTTTTTTGTTTGTTTGCATCTTTGAGCACAACCCTGAGAGCCTGCTGGAGCAGAAGGGACAGAAGAAGGTCCTCTGGCTGAGACTTATCACCCTGCCCCTCTTGCCCAGGTCACAGCCTGTCCCCACGCATTCCAGGGTTGCCTTGTAGCAGCTCAGCTGTCCTGTCTGTAGGCATGTGGGACCCAGGTGCTCAGAGCTGGAGGTCTCCATAGGCTGCACTTAGGGGATGCTATACTGGGTCAGTATGCCTTTTAATCTCTTTATCTCCTGTGGCAGGGCTTTATGTGCCTCACTGCAGCTCTCCAGCATCTCAAACTCCAAGTCGTTGGCACCTCCTCCCTGATGTGCCAATTTATTTGGTTCTGAGGTCTTCAAGTAACCAGGATGTAACCACAATCAGATATTGCTATCTCATTTCAAAAGGCCACTGATGCACCTCGGATAAATCTGCACAATTTCCTGAAAACTCTCTCATCATCCTTGGTCAAGATTCTTGGTTAAGTTTTGGCTTCAGAATAGTGAGAAATGGTTATAAAGAAGAGTAGTAAATCAGCACTGCAAGGGAGTTATTCAAAAGGTTAATTACCATGTGAGCAGAGAAGGGTGGGGGAAAGAAAAACTAAAAAAAAAAAAAAAAAAGACATCTAGACTGCTAATCAGCCCTTTCTTAATCCTCAGACTCTATCATGCTTAAATTTATGCTAGGAGGGAGAAAAAGGAATTCTTGAGAGGAGGGGCAGCCAGGCTATTTATCTGAACATTTAATAAAACCTGATTATATTCCCTTCCTAACTCTGCATCGTTAGAAGCAAAATGGTACATTTGGAGATCATTTAGGTATAAATGCCTGCAACCTTCCTATCAGACCTGCTGACTTTCTTTTACTTTCTTTCTCATTCTCCCTTTTTGTCACTGTGGCCAATTATGTTGAGACACAATTTTTCACCCAGGCAACCTAGCACTGGCATCAGGGAACCCACAATAGCCTGGCTGGAGACCCCCTCAGCCTCTAATATCATTATATTTTGGCAGAGTCATTATGACACTAATAACTGGGAAAAATAGCACTATTTGAGGGAAAGAGAAAAACAAAGCAAAACAAAACCCCCCATTTAGATAAGCCTACCATTATAACTGGGCTTCCCTGGTGGCTTAGAGGTTAAAGCGTTTGCCTGCAATGCGGGAGACCTGGGTTCAATCCCTGGGTCGGGAAGATCCCCTGGAGAAATAGCAACCAGTCCAGTATTCTTGCCTGGAGAATCCCATGGACGGAGGAGCCTGGTGGGCTCAAAGACTTGGACACGACTGAGCGACTTCACGTTCACTTCCTTTCACCATTATAACAGGAATCCAAAAGAGGAAGCCTACATAATTTAAAAGTTAAAGCGAAAGTCACTCAGTGGTGCAACTCTTCGCAACCCCGTGGACTATACAGTTCATGAAATTCTCCAGGCCAGAATACTGGAGTGGGTAGCCTTTTCCTTTTCCAGGGGATCTTCCCAACCCAGGGATTGGATGCAGGTCTCTTGCATTGCAGTCAGATTCTTTACCAGCTGAGCCACCAGGGAAGACCAATAAAGTTAAGGTTAATTCTTGAAACTAGTATGGATAATCAAAGAATGAAAGAGGCCAATTGTGTTTCAAATTACTGGGTCAGATCCAGTCTTTCCCTGGGATCCATATAAATATTTCCTTACATGTCCGTTAATGTGCTAGTGAGTGATACAGTTCACAATCCGTACTGTGGTTTAGCTTAAAACTGTCACTTGTACCTGGGGTACTTTTCATCTATATTTTAAAACTCAATCTTTGACTACAAAGGAGTTAAATGTCCTACACTCCTGGTTGTAGTTTTCAGTATCTTTTGGGTTATTTTCAGTACATATGCACCCAATACCACAAGCAATAATTTCACAATATTCCCTTATGCATACCACACACACACACACACACACACACACACACACACACACCTTGCAACTGAGAGGCTGTTTAGTTGTTTGAAAGAGGAAATGTGTTGGTGTCTATCTAGTGGTAAAAAGTGTTTTTAATTCACATTCTAACTAACTCAAACCTAAGTCAAAGGAAAAGAATAGGAAAAGGAAAAAAAAAAAAAATGAAGCACAGCCCAGTGCTGTTGGCCTAAGCCCAGAATCCTCAAATTATAAAAAGGGTGAGCTGGGGCACAGCACAGTCATTTCTGGCCTAATAAGTAAGGCTGGCAGCCGGCATTATGCAAAGCTCATTGGAAAGAAGCAAAGCCTCCTTGGCAAAACAGTGATAAAGAATTAGAATTTTCTGGCAATAGTAATAAGACCTCAGTACAAAGACTTGGCCAATCCCAGCACATATGGCAGGGGACAAGGAGAAAGTAGACCATACCGAAGAAGATATGCAGAACTTAAATACAGAATGGATACAGAATCAGCTAGAAGGGCAGTTAACCTTTTGCCCGTGTCTGCGAATGTTAAACAGTGTCTGTAATGAGCAGCATATTTAAACTATCTCACTCCAGTATTCTTGCCTGGAGAATGCTGTGGACAGAAGAGCCTGGTGGGCTACAGTCCAAGGGGTCACAAAGAGCTGGACATGACTGAGTGACTAACACTTTAAATTATCTGCATGATAACTGCATGCACTTGTATGACGTGTATGTCTAGGCTTTCTCAACTACTCTATGTGTTGCTGTCATGAAGTCCTTAAAGTATGCTTTCGGGTATTTTTATATACAGACACTGGTGATGGCTGGAACTCTGTCAATCTCAGCAGAGATTCTGGTGCCTCAAGCAAAAAATAATTATGCTCTGTGTGTGTGTTTATGTATGTACATGCATCTTGAGTTGCTAGAAGGAAGGGAGGGGGCAGACCAGGAAAGAACATCCCATGATGACACTTCCGGTAAACTTCACTATGAACAATGGCCTTCTTACTACATCTTAATATTGATCAGTTAGCAAATAACTCTTTAAAACTCAAGCTGATAGGTCCCTCAGGTATATCAAAAGTTCAAGACAACATTACTATTTAGAGAAATTATAGTCTGATGTTACGCACAAAAATTAGAAGAAAAAAAAAACTGCAAAAGCAAAGGATAACTTACAAGGTTATAGCCAATTCAGAAAGTTTTATTGATCTCCTACACTGTTCAAGTTACAGGGGAATAATTGTGCAAGACAGGCTTCACACTCTAAGGGAGCTAGCAACATTATTGAGGACATCGGAGGAGACACATCCAACCATAAAATGAATTGAAGAGGGAAAGAGATTGGAAAAAGGAAAGAAGTACAGGAAGATGGATTCAGTGTGGTACCAATGAGAGTCATTGAAGGCTTGTGAGTAGGGTAAGAACATAATGAAAAGGGTTTAGGAAGATTAATATGGAAGGCCGGTTAAGAGATAATCACTAAAATAGGCAAGACGTGCTTGTGTCAAGGGCCTTCTCCTCCTGATCAATCAACCAGCCAGTTCTGAAGTGTGCAGACTTGAAGTAGAGCCTCAGTCTAATGCTGTACTTACACTTCCTAACAAAAGCCAATCTTTTTTTTTTTTGTTTTCAGTTTTCACAAAACAATTTGCTTTTATCTTTTTTCCTGTTACTTTTCTTTTTTTTAAATATAAATTTATTTATTTTAATTGGAGCCTAATTACTTTACAATATTGTATTCATAACAAAAGCCAATCTTAATCCTCTTCTTCCTTCCTTCCTGTGTGATCATTTGATCCTTAGAAACTACCTATGGAGCTGGTCAAAGGAACAGCATGTCTATTTTCCAAATGGAGAAACTAAGACTCAAAGTTAAGTGACTGCCTCAAAAATGTAGAGGTGAAAGTGTTAGTTGCACAGTCATGTCCAACTCTTCACAGCCCCATGGAATATAACCTGCCAGGCTCCTCTGTCCATGGAATTCTCCAAGCAAGAATACTGGAGTAGGCAGCCGTTCCCTTCTCCAGGGGAGAGTTAGACTGGAACTCAGCCACCTTTTGTGTCTGATAGTTTTTCTCTACCTCATGATCTTTTTACATAATGCTTGCGATAATACACAATTAAGACTGTTTAAAACTTAGAATAGCTTAGGAGAGTCTGAAAGAATGTAACAGATGTAAGACTGTTTGGATTGAAATATATGCCTTCTTAAAACTGAAGCATAGTTGATGTGCCATATTATATAAGTTACAAGTACACAACATAGTGATTTGCAATTTTTTATACTCCATTTGTAGGTATTATAAAATATTGGCTAAATTTTGTGTTATACAGTATACCCTTGTAGCTTATTTTGTACACATAGTTTGTTGTATGCCTTCTGAAACTATTAAAACAAGATTTGGTTTTAGGGTTACAGTTCATACCTGCAAACATATAGATAAAATTTTCAAGAGCTTTCTATCCTTACATTTTGATAACACCTTCTAGGAAATATTTAGATAATCTATGGAAGCATCCTATGTCTCCTATAAGTTCTTTCTTCTTTTTTTTTTTTTTTAGCTTGCTTTTCCCATTTTCTGTACACCCTCCCTCATGATTGCATCTCCTTTGAAAAATTACTTCTATTAAACTAAATTTCTCTGTCACTGCAAGAGACATAAAATTAAAAACTATCTGTCTTTAATCATGCTAGGCTTATTTCTTGTCTCCCGGGCTCCATTTATCAATAATTAATATATAAAGAAGACTGAAATCCATTTCAATTTCAAAGGCCCAAAAGTTTTGCTGATTAATAAAAAACTGTGCTCACAAAGATGGACAGACATGCCATGGTGAAGTGATGGAGGGCAGAGCAGGGAATAGATCTGTGGGGCCATGTGTGCCACACAGCCTGCCTAGATGACAAATAAGCCACATGCACGTGGAGGGACTGTTCCACAGGCGCACCACCCACCAAGCCTGACATCTCTATATATGAGAATCCCTGGCGGCAATTATCATCTTCCTCTATTCCATTTACCTCTCTATCTAGAATCTTGTGAAAACAACAAAAGGGTGAACTTGCATCTAATAACATACTCTCTAGAATTACAAATGCATCGGATTTACTCTGCAATTAGTGTACATGTTATTATACAGTTAACCCTTGAACAAGAAGGGTTTGAACTGCATGGGCCAACTTATACATGGATATCTTTCAATAGTAAATACTTTTCCACTACATGGCCCATGCTTGGTTGAATCTTCGGATGCGGAGGAGCCATGGAAACAAGAGGGCCAACTGTAAGTTATACATAGATTAAACTCCACATCATTCAAGGGTCAACTGTATATGTAATACTGTGATCCTATACTGTATGGGCTGGTGAAGCCTGTAGTGATGTGGTCTGAGAAAAAAAGGTTGGGTCTTACTAGCTTTCTGGTCTGCTGAGTGTGTGTCCCTTCCAGATCCCTTGACATTCACTTCTCATGCTACTTGCTGTCAGTATCTAGGGCTTCCATGTCAAGGGAGTTCTAACACTAATTGCAGCGAACTCAGATCATTCAAGTGTCCCAATTCTACGCAAGTATGAAGTTTTCATCAAACGCTTAAGGTGTAGCACTGCAGGGAACTGTTAATAGAGACTGTTCCCTCTCCTATTTTCACTTTCCACAACATAACCACAGCAGTTTATTCTCAGAATTCTGGTCTCTCTGCCAAGAGGTTCAGTGTCCCTGTGCTAAGTAGCAATGGAATAAGTTCTTTCAGCCCCAGGATCTTTGATAGTATAAAGCAATTTCAAGTTGGAGAAATTTGCAGGGAAGCAAAACAGTACCTAGGCGAAAATGGACAGATGAATGTTGTGCAACTTAAAATCCTTTCTTTAGAGAAGTCTTAAAGAGAGAAATCGCCACACTCCTCACGCAGATCCTTGGAGGAAGAGTATTTCACATACCTCACTGATTTTACCTCAGAACAGCTTGTTCTCATTTGGCTGCCACTTCAGAGTTTAATTTCACATGAAGGGTTGTAAATACCAGTGTTAATGGTGGATGGATTTTTCTTACTTCCTCCTTGGTTAGTCTGAGGTTTTCTCCTCTTTTGTTTCTACCACAGCCAGAATTCAGAATTCAGATCTACTGGCTGTGTTGCATGCAAAGTGGAAAAGTGAGAAAATAAGATATTTCAGGTTAAGATGTAGCCCTAATTTTACACGTGTGTGTGTGTTTTCTGTTTTCTTTGGAAATAGCCACAAACACAAAATGTCACTGAATCAAAGATTTGGGCAGATAGATGGAAGCTTAAAGAACCAGTAATACTTTCTTTCTTATTAAGCCTCAACAAGTTTATCAATAACCATAGGAAATATTTCATGACAATTTACTTTCCATGCATTTTGTTAACTATCTGACATAATCCTCTCATGAAATATTGTAATGTTTAGAAAGTGAAAGTGAAAGTCACTCAGTCATGTCTGACTGTTTGCGACCCCATGGACTATACAGTCCATGGAATTCTCCAGGCCAGAATACTGGAGTGGGTAGTCATTTCCTTTTCCAGGGGATCTTCCCAACCCAGGGATGGAACCCAGGCCTCCTGCATTGCAGGCGGATTCTTTACCAGCTGAGCCACCAGGGAAGCAATAAGCCTAGAAGCATGTACTATTCCTCCCCATCCCTTTTATAAGTGAGGCTGAGAGACTATTCCTCCCCATCCCTTTTATAAGTGAAGCTCAGAGTCATTTATCTACAGATCTGCTATTCATCATTGCAAAGCTGTGACTTGAACTCATGCAGTCAGACTCCAGAGCATGTATTCTTTAGCATCAATCTCTATGATCAAGTTATATTTCTATAAGGGTAGATAGAGCCAGACAAAAATCATACATTCTGTCCCTCCTATGCAAAACACTTCTCTGCACCTAGAGGGGCCACATTTCCCCAAATTAAAATTAAGGGGGAAGACAGTGACAGACTCCACAGTGAAAACAACAGAATCCATGGGACATTTTAATCAGTGATGTGGACAGTAAGCCAGAACATTTTAAACCAAGATGGTTCTCTGTGTTTACAGGATGTAAAGTCAAATCACAACACTGGCCGGTTTGAGGCTTTGTCCTGTTGACTATGTCAGCAGTCCCCAGCCTTTTTCGCAACAGGGACTGGTTTCATGGAAGACAGTTTTTCCACAGACCAAGTGGGAGGATAGTCTGGGGATGTTTCAAGTGCATTACATTTATTGTATGTTTATTTCTATTATTACTACATCAGGTCCATCTCAGATCATCAGGCATTAGATCCCAGAGTTTTGGGACCCCTGGTATGTCCTCTTGATAGATACATGGGTGCTATTCTTAGGATCTAAGGAGAAGTATGTAGATGCAGACCATTCAATGCAACTGGTAAAGTGTAAAGGATGACTGCATGTGAGAGGTCTATTTTTTCCTCCTTCCTGTCATCACTTCCCTCCTGCTTATACTGTGAAGATTGACCAACGCTATAAACACAAAGGCAACCCTACTTCCAAGACCCAAGAGAACCAACAGCAAACATGATGATATATGAGTCACTGATAACAAGTCTCTAATTTCACAATTTCATATTTTACGACCAAATGAGAATCGACATCATTAAGCCACAAGAGCAAAAAAATTAATTACTTAAACAATTTTTTAAAAATCTCCCTTGTTTTATTCAAAGCAAATACCCTGGGACATAACACTATGTCATTTGATAATTACTATGGAACAATATAGGAATAGGGCATGATTAGTGTCTCACAAAACAGCAATCACATTTTGCCTTCTAATTATGACGGAGCTCTCAGGGAAACACAGCAAGCAGTGCACCCTGCTGTTACACCATGGCAATAACACTCATTACCCCAGTAAATGCTATGGAAATGCACAAACACACAGGGGCCTCTCTGCTGCAAGGCTTTGGCAGAATCACTCATTACATTGGGAAGTATCACTCAATCATCTTTAATTACTTCCAAAATAATGTGATAACCTGTCCACTGCTCCCGTGCAGTGATATCACTCATTATCTTCCCAGCTTTTTTTTTTTTTTTTAACTTACTAAGGAAACCTGCAGTAACCTTATTATAACAATGATGTATTGTTACTTACACGAATTTAATCACATAGACTTGTGTACTTTTAGACCTATAAATATGCAGACTCCCGACGTGAAATGAGCAGAGAGAAAAATATGCAGAACTACTGATATTGTTCTGGTAACACCCCCTTTTTCCCTGTTACTAAACTGCGGCAACACTCTTGTAATCCTTCCCTTTTATCCTGGAAATGAGAGTGATAATTGCACCGTAGCCCTGTGGAATCCAGGGGACTTGTAATTATATCCAGTTACCAAGGAACACAGCAATTTCAAACCTATTACCCACAGGTATCATTTATGTTTATTGCCCTCTTTATGCAGCCACCACTTCTACTCTGAATTCCAAGTGGCAAGATGCTTTAGGAAGGTGCCTGTACAATGGAGAGGTGGCAGGAGATAAAAAGCATGTCTGTTCCTTTTCAGAAGTTTGGGTCTGACCTTTACCAGAGAGTGTTTGTCCAGCCTGTTTTTAAATGGAAAACAAACAAAAAACAGCCTTTGGTTTGGGCTGTTTCCCAGTTCAGTGTGGAGAGAAGTCTCAAAATTTGGGGGGTTTGTGTTGGAAACTTCGCATGTCCCTCCATGTGCTGCAAGTACCCACATTTACAGCAAACTAATTCTTGAGCATGACTTGCCCTGGCATGTGTATTAATGGCTTTCAGAATACTGGAGAAATCATTAAGCCTAGGTGTAGCTGTTTTCAAAGGAAAGAAGAAAACAACTGCTCTGTCAATGTATTTATCACTTTGGCTTGAACATTCCAAAAAATCCGTACTCAGGGGAGGTTTTCATTACTCCGTCCACATTCTAAAAGACGGAGTGATGGATCAGTATCTCCCTCTCCTGTGTCAAGAGTTGAAGCTGATTTGTAAAGTGACAGTTTCATAAGGAAGACCAAGTCCTAGGTTTAGAATAGTCATGTTGAATATGTACTGAATATTTAAATCAAGTGCCACTTAGCTGTAATAATTACTCAAAAATAACACTGTTGGATCGAGTTACAGATGAGGAAACAGAGAGGCTAAGAAGTGTGTGCTAGAGATGAGGCAGCTGGAAAGCAGTGCAGTCACATTTGCTCTCAGCTCCTTAAAGCCCCAGAGCTTGCTCTTTACTATCAGACTACATCCCCCATCTGCCTTTAGGTCTATTTCTGTTGGCTTTTCATTCTACAGTGCTTCCTAACCAACCCAGAAAACTGGTCTAGAATGTTCAAATAGTGAAAAACTGCCCTCATAAAATTGATCTCTCTTTTAGGTGAGAGAGACTCAGGGTACTTTTAAGCCACACTATTAGTGGTGGTTGTCTGTCTGTTCCTTTTCCCTGTATTAACAGCCACTTTAAGAAATATGAAGGTTACATCTTTGCCCAAAACTGGGCTGTTGGTCTTATTCATCATCCATAGCCATCTCTAGAAGGCCAATACAAAAAAAAAAGAAGAAGAAGAAGAAGAAGAGAGAGAGAAAGGAATAAAGAAGAAGATAAAATACATAGAACTTTTAAAAGTTGAATTTCAGAGTCTATTACCAAATTCAAGTATGGAATTTGAAAAAAAAGGGCAAGTCCTTTTGCTTGTTCAATTAATTCAAGATCAGATAGATATCCATTTTCTTATAGGATAACATTTTATATGTCATTTTATTTTCCATAATTTCACATTTTGTATAATAGTATATTTTTTTTTGGTAATCATTTTTTTTTGCTTCAATAAACAAAATAGTTCAATTTCTGAATGACCATTTGATTTCTTAAAGCACAGGTAGAAAAGTAAATCTAATTCATTTTAATAGAGAAAAAACTCACCATATTATGTGTACATATTATACACATTTGTCTGGGATCTATTGAGGTTAGTAAAAAAAAAAAAATGTATGTTTGCTGGGTTACATACCTAAAAGTTATTTTAAAACACTTCTATGTAAAAATATTTATTGCATGTGTAATATGTTTGACAATGAAGAAATTATTTTTCTGATGTTTCTCCAGAGTGAGATTATATAAAGATTTCAAACCTATGAAAGTGTCTTGAGCTTACCCAGGGAGTGTGGGTTGTTATAGCAGGTCATTCACTGGGACTTGAATCACAGGCATTTTGAAAGCAGGGCTTGACATTCAATGGTGGATTTCATGGATGCCAAATCACCAGGCAGAGAGCAAGTTCTATGCTTGGAGAGGGTTGCATTTATTCCTGGTTAGGTCACAGACAGTAGGTCACCAGGCAAATGTCTCATCGTCCCCTAGGGTAAATAAGCTTGAATCTCCTAAGAACACATGTCCCTATTTTTCTGGGAAAGCTATTACTCAAACTAGCCAAGAAAAGCAGCTATCTCCTTGTTATTTAAAACACTGCCATTGTAGATAGGAACTACTTTACTCAGAGTAAGAAAACTTGCTTGAATTCCAGAACCAATATCTCCTGCCCAAAGGTATTTTACATCTCTAGACACTGCTGCTTCATCCACAGGTGATAAAAATATCTTGACTACCCAAAATTCTGAGTCTATATTAGACAAAGGAATAAGGCCTATATTTCAAATTTTGCCTGGAAAAAGATATTTATCTGACATGTAAAAAGTATGCTTTTTGTTCCTTCCTGTAGTATATATGAACTTATACCAGATCACTTCTTTGAGTTTAGTTAAGTGATTAACTTATATTCTGGTTTGGATGCTTGATTCTCTGAAAGCAAAGCTGATTTCAGTCTGCAACACTTTGATTTCAAATGTCACATATCTGATTTGCGAAGGTGTTTCAGTTTTCATTTTAAGATGAGAGCTGGTGTTAAGGATCTCTTTTCTCCACACCACGCTCCCTGCACCCACACCACTGCGGCCCCCCTGCAGCTGCCATTCTCACTTTTTAAAGTTAACTATGGTACATTTGGAAGCTCACTAATTTTCGATAATAATTTTGAGATCATCAGGGCAATCTAAATACTAATAGCTTGGGGCTAGATGTTTAGCGTTATGTCCACAGGGCACAAAGTCATTAGCTCATTAAATTTTGCTTTAATTAATGCTGGCACAACTTTGTAAAGAAGGTACACTCCGGTTTACAGTAAAGCTTGCTGCCTAGAATATATTTGCCCTTTCTTCATCCACAGCATTTGTCTTTGCCATTCATTCCAGTTTGCTTTTAACATAAATCAGACAATCAAGTGAGAAGTGGAGAATTCCGCTGCTTAGTTGAATTTCATAAGAAGCATATTTTATTTTTATAGTTTTCCTAATTTTTTTAAATAATAAGAAATTGTTACACCACGGGTGTACATGTGTTCCCAATCCTGAACCCCGCTCCCACCTCCCTCCCCATCCCATCCCTCTGGGTCATCCCAGTGCACAAGTCCCGAGCACCCTGTCTCATGCATAGAACATGGACTGGTGATCCATTTCACATATGATAATATACATGTTTCAATGCCATTCTCCCAAATCATCCCACCCTCGCTCTCTCCACACTGTTACTTCCAATTACATTTCACTACCATCAAACCAAATTAACAAACAATACCTTGCATGCAGTAAAACGTGAGCACCCAAAGAATAGGAAGTTGACTGCATTTCTAATAGTCTACACTGCAGGACAAAGTAACAATTAACATTTGTGTAGAGTTCACAGTCTCAAGCACTATCTCACTCAATTCTTATCCTGCTTTTATAAGACAGAGTATAATGTACCCATTTTGAAGACAAGACGATTGTGGTTCAGATGAATTAAGTAACTCGTCAAACACTAAAAAGGAGGTATAATATGAATACAAGATGACTTCAACTCTGAATACGAACCTAGACACTCCCTGCCATACACACACAATGGGGTGGAGAGTAGATTAACGGAAGTTTTCTGAATTGTATTTGGTGAGAAGAAACATAAGATGCTTTGATATAAAGACCTAGGACTATTCCCAAATCTAATATTTCATGGTCTCTTCAAGTCACTAGCAGGTATTAGTGATTATTTTCTGAAGTCTTGAGGGCTTCCTAAGAGTGAGTACTCAAAAAATATTTCTTGATTTTGGAAAAATTATGTGTTTTCTTTCACTTCTTTATCCAGTTCAGTTCGGTTCATTCAGTCATGTCCCACTCTTTGTGACCCCATGAACCACAGTACATCAGGCCTCCCTGTCCATCACCAACTCCCAGCGTCCACACAAACCCATGTCCATTGAGTCGGTGATTCCCTCCAACCATCTTATCCTCTACCGTCCCCTTCTCCTCCTGCTCTCAATCTTTCCCAACATCAGGGTCTTTTCAAATGAGTCAGCTCTTCATATCAGGTGGACAAAGTATTGGAGTTTCAGTTTCAACATAAGTCCTTCCAATGAACTTCTTTATTACTTTCCCAATATAGTGTCCTATTAACTTTACTATATATATAGACAGGTAAAAATGCTTGGTCTACATACAGTGAGTGCACAGAGATCTTGGATAGATCTTCCTCAACTTAGGATGAAGTTATGTCCCATAATAGTCATTGTAAATCAAAAATATTATAAGTTGAAAATACACTGCATACATTTACTTTACTAAACATCACTGTTTAGCCTAAGCTAGCTTCAAGTTGCTCTGAACACTTCTGTTAGCCTATAGTTGGGCAAAATCATCTGACATAAACCTTATTTTACAATCAAGTGTTGACTATCTTTATTAAGTACTTTCAGTACTACTGAAAGTGAGAAATGGAAGGGTTATATGGGTACTGAATGATTGCACGTGTTCTTTACCTTGTGATGGCATGGCCAACCAGGAGCTGTGGCTGGCTGCTGCTACCCAGAATTAGGAGAAAATATTGTAAAGCATATCATTAGACCAGGCAAAAATAAAAATTCAAAATCCGAGGTATGATTTCTACCAAATGCTTGTCTCTTTCACACCACCATAAAGTCAAATAATCTTAAGTCAAACCATTGTAAATCGGAGATCATTTGTAGGTTTCACAAATAGACAACTGTTATATACGTCTTCTTGCCTAGAGAACCCCATGGACAGAGGAGCCTGGCGGGCTATAGTCCATGGAGTCACAAAGAGCTGGACATGACTGAAGTGACTTAGCACACACACATATACGTATACTAGGCATCCCAGGTGGCTCAGTGGTAAAGAATCTGCCTGTCAATGCAGGAAACGTGTTTGATCCCAGGGTCAGGAAGATCCCCTGGAGAAGGAAATCGCAACCCACTCAAGTATTCTTGCCTGGGAAATACCATGGACAGAGGAGCCTGGTGTGCTGCAGCCCATGGCATCACAAAGAGTCAGACATGACTTGGTAGCTAATCAACAACAACAATAAGTATAGTATAATGAGTTACTCTGGCAAATCATTATATTACCTAATGTAATAATGTGGCTTTTAACAGTTGTTTCCATTTTCACTTCATTTGAAGCTGAAACTATTATTTTCAGATTTCTCAGAATTAAAGAAAGCAAACCTTTTTCTGTTATCCATCTTATCAGCTACAGCCAAATATTCAGTGCACACAATTCTGGCCTGTATTTCAACACAATTGAAATCAGGATGGTTGCCTGTAAAGAGTCTCTCTTTCATTACAAAGGGCAGATGCCCAAGAGAGACAACCACCCTCATACTAGACATGTTCAGTCAGTTCAGTTCAGTCACTCAGTCATGTCCGACTCTTTGTAACCCCATAAACCGCAGCATACCAGGCCTCCCTGTCCATAACCAACTCCTGGAGTTCACCCAAACCCATGTCCATTGAGTTGGTGATGCCATCCAGCCATCTCATCCTCTGTTGTTCCCTTTTTCTCCTTCCCTCAATCTTTCCCAATATCAGGGTCTTTTCAAATGAGTCAGCTCTTCACACCAGGTGGCCAAAGTATTGGAGTTTCAGCTTCAACATCAGTCCTTCCAATGAACACCAGGGCTGATTTCCTTTAGGATGGACTGTTTGGATCTCCTTGCAGTCCAAGAGACTCTCAAGAGTCTTCTCCAACACCATAGTTCAAAAGCATCAATTCTTCAGTGCTTAGCTTTCTTTATAGTCCAGCTCTCACATCCATAAATGACTACTAGACAGGTCAAAAATATGTAAAAGGGAAAGATAGGTTGGAAATGAGATGTGGAATAAAAATGCACAGACAAATGCAAAAACTGGGGAAGATAAGTTGTTTATAGTTAAGATCAAGGAAAAAAACTCCTTTGACTGTGGCAAATGATGTTTGTATGAGAAGACAATTATAAAGCAATGTGTATCTGTTAAAGGATTTCTTAAATTCTTAGAGGAATTTAATACTATGGTATGAAATTAGTGTCTAGAAAATCAAGTTATGGCTTAAGAGCAACAAACTGCAAATAGTAAAAAAAAATAGAATATGTTATATTAGAAACACATTTCATGATATTTTAACACAAAACTTGTGGAATCATTTTTAATGAAAAAAAATGGAAAAGCATGTAGCATTTCGTGAACTCTGGCTTAAATTCTCAGAAATACCACTGACAGCTGATGTCTTCCACGTTCTATACGGCAGATCCCTCTGATTTGCTAGACCTCAAATACCCAGAGGATGCCCTCACTATGGCACTAAGTAGAACTTGTCCCTGGTTCTTATACCTGGAGATCTCACTATCTGCACATGCTCCTGCCAGATAGACAACGGGATCAGAGTTATGAGTGACAAGAGAAGCTTGGTACAGTGTTATAACAGATGTCTGAGATTAGGAGAAAGGCAGAAAAGAAGAATGCAAAGGCTCTGGAAATTTGATGAGGGATTCTAGGAGGTAACACATTTTAATTAAGCTTTCTGCAAACCAGCAGGGAGAGAAAATTCAACTAGTATTTTTCTTCTTTTTCCAATCTATTTCTTCAGGGAACACACCTAGAAACTGTTTTGAGGGTGAGCTTTGATATATCTAAAGGACACAATTTGATTATGAACAGGCAGGAACTTGTGAAATATCAATTTTCATTACACCTGCCTTTGAAACACCTACAAAGGACCTTATAAAACTTTACAAAGCATCATCTATTTTAACTAGTCAGCCGGTATTTCAAGTGTTCTAAGTCACTGCAATTCAGGGAAGCTAAGAAAGATTTGGTTAAATCTATAAGGACAAATTCCTTTGCAATTCCTTCCGCTGGCCATCTAGCCAACTTCTATCACCTGTACACATGCACGTATGCACACACACACAGGCGTGCATATGCATGCACACCTATAGAATGCACACATATACACACACCTATAGAATGCAGATAGTTCTGAGATTATGTTCTAGTTTATTTATCTGTTCAGTTCAGTTCAGTTGCATCCAACCATTTGTGACTCCATGGACTGCAGCACGCAAGGCCTCCCTGTCCATCACCAACTCCCAGAGTTTACTCAAACTCACGTCCATTGAGTTGGTGAGGCCCATCCAACCATCTCATCCTCTGTCATTCCCTTCAATCTTTCCCAGCATCAGGGTCTTTTCCAGTGAGTCAGCTCCTTGCATCAGGTGGCCAAAATATTGGAGTTTCAGCTTCAACATCAGTCATTCCAATGAATATTCAGGACTGATTTCCTTTAGGATTGACTTGTTGGATCTCCCTGAAGTCCAAGGGACTCTCAAGAGTCTTCTCCAACACCACAGTTCAAAAGCATCAATGCTTCGGCACTCAGCTTTCTTTATAGTCCAACTCTCACATCCATACATGACCACTGGAAAAACCATAGCCTTGATGAGATGGACCTTTGTTGGCAGAGTAATGTCTCCGCTTTTTTAATATGCTATCTAGGTTCATCATAACTTTCTTTCCAAGGAGCAAGTGTCTTTTAATTTCATGGCTGCAGTCACCATCTGCAGTGATTTTGGAGCCCCCCAAAAATAAAGTTAGCCACTGTTTCCCCATCTATTTCCCATGAAGTGATGGGACTGGATGCCATGATCTTAGTTTTCTGAATGTTGAGCTTTAAGCCAACTTTTTCACTCTCCTCCTTCACTTTCATCAAGAGGCTCTTTAGTTCCTCTTCACTTTCTGCCATAAGGGTGGTGTCATCTGTATATCTGAGGTTATTGATATTTCTCCTGGCAATCGTGATTCCAGCTTGTGCTTCATCCAACACAGCATTTCTCATGATGTACTCTGTATATAAGTTAAATAAGCAGGGTGACAATATACAGCCTTGACATACTCTTTTTCTTATTTGGAACCAGTCTGTTGTTCCATGTCTGGTTCTAACTGTTGCTTCCTGACCTGCATACAGATTTCTCAAGGGGCAGGTCATGCGGTCTGGTATTCCCATCTCTTTCAGAATGTTCCACAGGTTATGGTGATCCACACAGTCAGTCTTTGGCACAGTCAATAAAGCAGAAATAGATCTTTTTCTGGAATTGTCTTGGTTTTTTGTTGATCCAGCAGATGTTGGCAATTTGATCTCTGGTTCCTCTGCCTTTTCTAAAACCAGCTTGAACATCTGGTAGTTCACAGTTCATGTATTATTGAAGCCTTCAGGATGTTGATAATAATGTTTATCTGTAGGATGTTGATAATAATCTTGGTTGCAGGATTACTGGTAATATATTTTTGCAATGTGCTAAGTCGCTTCAGTCATGTCTGACTATTTGGGACCCTTTAGACCATGCTCCACCAGGCTCCTCTGTCCATGGGATTCTCCAGGCAAGAATACCGGAGTGAGTTGCCATGCCCTCCTCCAGGGGGTCTTTCTGACCCAGGGATCGAATTGGCATCTCTTACATCTCCTGCACTGGCAGGTGGGTTCTTCACCACTAGCACCATGTAGGAATCCCAATATATTCTTTAGGATGCCACAAATATAAGATAGACCTTTGCTCCCAATTTGACTTGTATGATAAGACTGACAGATGCTCCCCCACTCCACTTTAACATTCCCATTAAAAGACTTTCTGGAGAAAGCAGGGCAAGCTTCCAAGCACATCCAAAAATGGCTTGAGAGAGCAAAGCAGGGTCTTCAGGTTAGGGTTTTCTGATGGGTAGGGAGATGGCCTGCTGTGAGAGTTGCCTTGCACAGGCTGGAGCTTGCTTGGTTTGAATCTCCTGCTCTTGTCAAAGGATGGAGCTCCCATGCTTTCTTACCAGTCTGCCCAAATGTGGGGCAGAAGGGTAAAAGCAAGTAGTTGGGCTTGAAAGCTGTCAGCCATTAACCTAAAAAATGCAGTCAGTCTCATTTTTAAAGCAAAGAAAGAATTCAGCACAGTATACCTTGTAGATGCCCAATAAATGATAGCTTTTATTATCCTTGTTCTTATAATTATCATGCCCATGTCTGCTTCCTGCTGCCTGTCTAGCATGATGAGAAAGGAATTTCAGGCCATGGATCTAAAAGGAAATCAGTATAAATAGGACAGGATTTGAGAGCTGGTGTGACCCAAATATTACACCACGGTGTGATAGCTTAGAGTTACATTTCACATCATAGGTATGAAGTACAGTGGACTTGGATTCACTCCACCTGAGCTGAAATTTCAGCTCTGTTTCTAAGAAGCTACATGATTCTCAACAGTGGCTAAGATGCTCTCAAACTTATCAGCTCAGTGCAAGTAACACCACCAATTCCACTGGGTTGTTATAAATAGGAACAGAAAGATAGTAGAGGTGCCAGCATGTAGCACACTGCCCAGTACTTATTAGATACTCAGCGAACAACAGTTAAATATGATTCCTAATATTACCTACCTAGCCACTCAACTTCTCTCAGATTAATTTCCTGCATTTATGATATAAGGATAAGAATGCTTACCTTACCTATCAGGCAAGAGTGTGATCATCACGATCAAAAGGAGATTATGTATCTGATTGTACTTTCTAAATGGAAATGTATATATTGATGGGGACATTATTATTAAATATACTCTCTATCATGAAAGCTCTAAAGAGAAAATGCTGAAGTATGAGTGTCAGAGTCCTGACAGCATTCAGACACATATGGTACCCTCATGATCCCAAATTCAGGGCAGAATTCTTACATTAGGTTCACATTTTAAAAGATTTATTTACCAAGGTTTTTATTTCAACCCATAAATTCTTTTGTTATGTCCATATATACTGTGAAATGATTACCACAATCAAGTTAATTAACGCATATATAAATTCTCTCCCTGATGAGCCTCTCTTCCACTCCCCCATGCCACTCCTCTAGGTCATCGCAGAGCACCAAGCTGAGCTCCCTGTGTTACACAGCAGCTTCCCTTTAGCTATCTATTTTATGCATGGTAGTGCATGTCAATACCATTCTCTCAGTTTGTGCATCCTACCCTCTCCTTTCTCCACTGTGTCCACAAGTCTGTTCCCTATCTCTGCATCTCTATTCCTGCCCTGTAAATGGTTCATCAATACCATCTTTCTAGATTCCATACATATGTGTTAATATACAATATTTGTTTTTCTCTTTCTGACTTACTCCATTCTGTATGAAGGTTCACTTTTCATTGTACACTGGTTAATCATATTATAGCTGAATGCTCTCCAAAGCCCCAGCATTTTCAAACAGGGCCAAGTAAGATACATTTGTTTAAGGATCCCACATATTCATTCCCTCTCAGCCAAGTATCTCCATCTGTGGGTTCTAGATGATATTTGAGATAATGTGCTCCCAGGAACCATCCATATTGAAATCCTGACCTCAGAAAACACACTCAGAAGTTTCAAAAACTCAAGTTTTCATCAAAGGGGAATGACTGAAGAAGAATGAAAAAGGAAGGATTGTAATGAAAAGCAGGAAAGACAGGAAACAAAGATGTAAGTGGACAAAAGTTAGAAAAGTGCTTTTGGGAAAAAAAACCAACAAGAATGGTGAACAGGGCTGAGAAACATCTATTGCACATGTGAGATTCATTCTAAGATGTCCGGGTTAGGAGTCCCACCTCTGGGAGGGGCCAAAACACAGCCATTCCCTCTTTCCTTCTTTCCTTCTCCTTGTCTTCATGCCTCCCCAGCACTGAAACGTCATTTCAGAGATATCCATGCCAGCTATGGATTGCCTTCTAGAACCATCACTCATACCTAATTATCACAGGACAACTGAAGCAGACAGAGGCAACTCATATATGCTCTACCATGGCCATGTTCTCTTCCTCAGCAATCCTGGTGGTCAGTGTCCTGCAGGGAAGTGAAGCACCATGGGAGCTTTCCCATCTTCACTGTTGCCCCAACAAAATGAGGGAATTTCTTTTTTGTTAGGGACTTTCACATCTCTCCTCTTTCTCACTCTTCCTGAGTCATCTTACCCATGACTTTTCTCACTTTCTCTGGTCTATTCAGTCAGGCATTCTGGCAGTCACATGGTTACTTGTGCAAAGAAAACATTAGGTGCTTAAATTAACGGGTCCCATCACTTCATGGGAAATAGATGGGGAAACGGTGTCAGACTTTATTTATTTAAAATCACTGCAGATGGTGACTGCAGCCATGAAATTAAAAGACGCTTACTTCTTGGAAGAAAAGTTATAACCAACCTAGAAAGCATATTCAAAAGCAGAGACATTACTTTGCCATCAAAGGTCCGTCTAGTCAAGGCTATGGTTTTTCCAGTGGTCATGTATGGATGTGAGAGTTGGACTGTGAAGAAAGCTGAGCACTGAAGAACTGATGCTTTTGAACTGTGGTGTTGGAAAAGACTCTTGAGAGTCCCCTGGACTGCAAGGAGATCCAACCAGTCCATTCCAGAGGAGATCAGCCCTGGGTGTTCTTTGGAAGGAATGATGTTAAAGCTGAAACTCCAGTACTTTGGCCACCTCATGTGAAGAGTTGACTCATTGGAAAACACTGATGCTGGGAGGGATTGGGGGCAGGAGGAGAAGGGGACGACAGAGGATGAGATGGCTGGATGGCATCACTGACTCGATGGCCATGAGTCTGAGTGAACTCCGGGAGTTGGTGATGGACAGGGAGGCCTGGCGTGCTGAGATTCATGGAGTCGCAAAGAGTCGGACACGACTGAGCGACTGAATTGAACTGAACTGAAGAGGAAAATGTACTTATTTATCCTCATTCAAACTTAGTATTTGGAAACCCTGTGGAGACTTTGTAGTGAAACTTTGGTCTTGACACAATGTCCTAGGCCTGAACTCACCAAGTCACAATTTCACTAAAGGATAAACCACATTCTGGCATTTCGCATTCACTCTTTTTCTTGTCTTATAAAAATTTCTTAATGTTGAAAATGTCCTTAATTACTTGGATATATTCTGTCTTCCCAAATGGAGAAATTCCTTGGAGGGATAAATCCACTTTTTTCTTTCGTATTTCCACAAAGCACATACGATGCTTTCTGAGTCTAGTTGGTACTCAAGAAATAGTGTCATCAGACTGAGAAAATGACTGGCTGACAGCACCACATTTGATGTTTTTTAGACGTTAAATAAGATTCATATTTCAACAAGGGCTTGTTCCTCTGCAAATTACTGATTTAGAAACACAATTGACAACAGTAGAGCTCACCTGCCAAAACAACTTCAAATTAAACAGTAACTTTTGTTACAATATTTGGGAACCATATCTGTAAAATACAACTGACACTGGCATAGAGTAGAAACGGTTTCAACAAGGCAAGAAAAGGCGTATTGACTGACAGGAGTGTGCTCTGTTGCCTTGACAAACAAGTAAGAACCCAGTCACAATCTGTTGGAGTCTCAAACCTCACAAGCCTGCCAGACTGTCATCTTTGTGCTGAATGCAAAATAACCATGGTGCCTAGAAATGATAAATTGTGGATGGCTGGGCTGGGAAGCAACACATTTAATGCCTCTCCTTGAAATCTGCATTCCTGCTAGGAGAGAAGAGTTTCCATTCTTAACTTTTGCTGGTAAGCGTCTCATTTCTCTAATCCTGAGTCATCTTACCCACGACTCTTCTCCATAATCTATATTGGGTTCAGTTTGTTGATAATATTCATGGACTAGGCTTCTGTGACTCCCAAAGGTCTGTAAAGTACCAATTTTTAGCTCTTTATTTTCTTATACCCTTCCCAATCTGGCTTCTCTATCTATCTATCATCATTGTTGTCATCTGAGGTATCTATGCTTTACTGAGCTTTTACACTGAGTCAGGTCCTATCCTAAAGACCTTACCCTGGGGGGTTGTTCTGAAGATAAAAAGGGTATTAAATGTATAAAGCACTATATAAATTCAAGTCTTCAAGGTATCAGTCCTGGAAAAGTAGACTCATTTTTAATTCTCTCCTTTAACTTGTCAAATCAAACAGCTATGAATAATCATTATTTTTTGAAAAACTATTTTTTCTCTTAAATTGACCATTATATAAAGGACAAAGGAATAAATCTTATATGAAAGTTAATCATAAAAATTCAAGTGACCACAGTTTCAATTTGTTTTCTTTTATCCGACTATTATCCTATACTTTCTTTCCCCCTTCCCTTCCTCCAAACATAACCACCACCCCCACTTTGCACATACACACTTACTGTCTCCTAATTGGTCATTTATAAAAGTTCATTACTGTCATATTAAAATCCAATATGTCAGAAATCAAAACTATACTTTCTTGAAAAAAAATCTCAAACTCTTTCTTTTTCACTCTCACCACTGACTCCCATGATGCACGTCAAGCTGGTACTAGGGTTCACTACAACCCTGGGACCAGGGTATACTTTCAAAGCACATCCCTTTCTTCTGGCACCACACCTGGGATCAATACAGAACAGACTTCTGTCCGGAATTCTTCTGTCTCCTCATCTATTCACAGGCTCTGCTCTATTCCTGAACTCATTCTTGTACTTTAGAGATCGAGAGAATAATTGTTATTTTAACAACATAGTTTAATCTACCAGTACAGTGATTGCTTCCCAACACATCCACTGCATACATTTGCCCATTTTTCTGAATGCCATCACTGTAAAATGAACAAGATATGTTCATTGTATATTTTCAGAATATATCTTCTAGGAAGCCTTTTTATTCCTTACGTTCAGTTCAGTTGCTCAGTTGTGTCTGACTCTTTGCAACCCCATGAATTGCAGCATGCCAGGCCTCCCTGTCCATCACCAACTCCCGGAGTTCACTCAGACTCACATCCATCGGGTCAGTGATGCCATCCAGCCATCTCATCCTCGGCCATCCCCTTTTCCTCCTGCCCCCAGTCCCTCCCAGCATCAAAGTCTTTTCCAGTGAATCAACTCTTCACATGAGGTGGCCAAAGTACTGGAGTTTCAGCTTCAGCATCACTCCTTCCAAAGAACACCCAGGGCTGATCTCCTTTAGAATGGACTGATTGGATCTCCTTGCAGTCCAAGGGACTCTCAGGAGTCTTCTCCAACACCACAGTTCAAAAGCATCAATTCTTCAGCGCTCAGCCTTCTTCACAGCCCAACTCTCACATCCATACATGACCACTGGAAAAACCATAGCCTTGACTAGACGGACCTTTGGTGGCAAAGTAATTCCTTATGTAGGCAGTTCTAAACAGCTCTTTATTTTCAGAGTCCTGCTTTAAGTCTTTAACTTGAAATTCATCTTTTTTCCTATTTTCTCTTTATCCTTGTATATCTCTATTGTCTCTCATGTGTTTATTCTTTTATCTACCACAAATAGAAGTAGTTTCTTTAAAAAGCATGTTAGTTTCCCAACTCAAATCAATATAGTCTTATTTATTACAGCATTGCAGAAACACTGAACTGAAATAGATATGAAGATACTCAGGTAGGCATTTCTAATAATGGCTGAAAGTAGTAAGTGGGGACATACTAGTGATGTTCAAGCTGGTTGCCACATTTTTCTCAACACTTGGTAGGTTGTTGGCATTTCTAAGGGTGGAGGACACACAAGTCTAGGGATGATAGCTCTTTCCTAATCCTTTAAGAATCTCTGCTACAGAAGAAGCAAAGTAGCCCAGTTCTGGAAATCTCAGTATTTAGAGTGAGGGAAAGCATAATTTTGCAACACGAAATACCGAGTACTGAACTGAAAATGACTTCCTTCTTATTTTAAGAAGCTTTTAAGACGGTCATACAAATAAATCTCTCTCTTAGTAGCCTATTTGCTATTGCAGTCACTTTTATGTCAACGAGTCTTAACTGACTCTGGTTCTTAGAAGACACAAAAAACAACAGATCTGAATATTCTGTGTAGCAATTCTTTATTTCAATTGGACTAAGCATCTTCTCAGATATGCAGATGACAGCACCCTTATGGCAAAAAGCAAAGAGGAACTAAAGAGCCTCTGGATGAAACTGAAAGAGGAAAGTGAAAAAGCTGACTTAAAACTCAGCAATCAAAAAACTAATATCATGGCATCTGGTCCCAACACTTCATGGCATATAGACAGAGAAACAATGGAAACAGTGAAAGACTTTTCATTTTCTTGGACTCCAAAATCACTGTGGACAGTAACTGCAGCCATGAAATTAAAAGACACTTGCTCCTTGGAAGAAAAGCTATGAAAATCTAGACAGCTTATTAAAAATAAGAGATATTACTTTGCTGACAAAGGTCCACATAGTCAAAGCTATGGGTTTTCCAGCAGTCATGAAGGATGTGAGAGATGGACTATAAAGAAGGCTGTGCACCAAAGAATTGATGCTTTTGAACTGTGGTGTTGGACAAGACTCTTGAGAGTCCCTTGGACTGCAAGGGGATCAAAGCAGTCAATCCTAAAGGAAATCAACCCTGAATATTCATTGGAAGGACTGATGCTGAAGCTGAAACTCCAATATTTTGGCCATCTGATGAGAAAAGCTGACTCATTGGAAAAGACTATAATCTTAGGAAAGATAGAAGGCACGAGGAGAAGCGGACGACAGAGGATGAGATGGTTGGATGGCATCACTGACTCAATGGATATGAGTTTGAGCAAGCCTTGGGAGACTGTGAAGGACAGGGAAGCCTGGTGTGCGCAGTCCATGGGTCTCAAAGAGTTGAACACAACTGAGTGACTGAACAAAAACAAAGGCATCTTCTAGTTTTCTTTTTCTTGGGGGAACATTCCAAATTTTTACCACTTCTCATAGTCTCTCTTCTCCACACCTTTTTTTTTTTTAATCATACTCTTTAGCAGCTATCTATATTGTAAACACCTTTTTGTATTAAAAAAAAAAACAGAGATGAATTTTGGGTACACATCTTTCTTTTATAGTTTCATACAAACTCTTTATAATCCATTGTATAATTCTATGGATATAAATAAGGAAAAATATGCCTAGAGGTGAAGTTGCTGTTTTTTTTTCCAGTTCAGCCAGTCTCCAACTTCTCTCTCAAAGTGTCCAGCAGTAAGCCATCCCTATCAGCACTGGATGGTCATGTAGTCACATTCTACTACATGGTCTTAAGTGTAAAGTTTGTCCTGCCAAAAGTGTAAATATCACACCCTATATCCTAAAAACAAATCTTGAAACAATAAAAAAGAGAAAAAAACGGTTTCTTTTCTTTCTGGATGCAAGGTGCTTTTTGCCAGCAGGGAATGAAAATTTCATAACAATTGCAGCAAAATTAAGCAGTGAGCAGAAAAAGTTGTCATAACACTACAAGATATTCAGCTGAGAGCTACAAAATATAATTGGTCTGATGAAGAAGAGAGAAGAGTAGTACTATCAAATTTCCCGTAATTGAGATTTGTTGTAGTTAAGCATTTTATGGGTCCAGAATCTGGGTTTAAAAAAAAAAATCAAAACCAGGACTTGAGGCTTATTTCTGGGACTGGCCATTATCATGCAGAACCTTCATGTCATCAAGCCATTGCACCCTGCAATGATCTTCAGATATGTCTAGATGTGTTTATAATAATTGCAGAGCTGAAATATACATGAAGCCACACATTCCGATAGCTGTTCATTCTACACATCGGTTCACTTCAATTCAGTTGCTTGGGCATGTCTGACTCTTTGCGACCGCATGGACTGCACAGCAAGCCAGGCTTCCCTGTCCATCACCAACTCCCGGAGCTTGCATAAACTCATGTCCATTGAATCAGCGATGCCATCCAACCATCTCATCCTCTGTCATCCCCTTCTCCTCCTGCTTTCAATCTTTCCCAGAAACAAGGTCTTTTGCAATGAGTCAGTTTTTGCATCAGGTGGCCAAAGTATTGGGAGTTTCAGCTTCAACATCAGTCATTCCAATGAATATTCAGGACTGATTTCCTTTAGAATTGACTGGTTGGATCTCCTTACAGTTCAAGGGACTCTCAAGAGTCTTCTTCAACACCACAGTTTAAAAACATCAATTCTTTTGTGCTCAGCTTTCTTTATAGTCCAACTCTCACATCCATACGTGACTATCGGAAAAAACAAAGAGTTGACTAGATGGACCTTTGTTGGCCAAGTAATGTCTCTGGTTTTTAATATGCTGTCTAGGTCTGTCATAGATTTTCTTCCAAGGAGCATCTGTAGCGATTTTGAAGCCCCCCAAAATGAAGTCTCTCACTGTTTCCATTGTTTCCCCATCTACTTGCCATGAAGTGATGGCACTGGATACCATGATCTTTGATTTCCAAATGAGTTTTGAGACAACTTTTTCAATCTTCTGTTTCACCTTCATCAAGAGACTCTTTTGTTCTTCACTTCCTGCCATAAGGGTGGTGGCATCTGCATATCTGAGGTTATGGATACTTCTCCCGGCACTCTTGATTCCAGCTTGTGCTTCATCTAGTCTAGCTTTTTGCATGATGTTCTCTGCATGCAAGTTAAATAAGCAAAGTGACAATATACACCCTTTACATACTCCTTTCCCAATTAGGAACCAGTCTGCTGTTCCGTGTCCAGTTCTAATTGCAGCTTCTTGACCTGCATATAGGGTTTGCAGGAAGCAGGTAAGGTGGTCTGGTATTCCCATCTCTCGAAGAATTTTCCACACTTTGCTGTGATCCACATAGTCAAAGGCTTTGGTGTAGTCAATAAAGCAGAAGGAGATGTTTTTCTGGAACTCTCTTGCTTTTTCGATGATCCAACAGATGTTGGCAATTTGATCTCTGGATCCTCTGCCTTTTCTAAATGCAGCTTCAACGTCTGGAAGTTTATGGTTCATTTACTGCTGAAGCCTGACGTGGAGAATTTTGATGATTTCTTTCCTAGCGTGTGAGATGAGTGCAATTGTGCAGTAGTTTGAACATTCTTTGGCATTGCTCTTCTTTGAGATTGGAATGAAAACTGATCTTTTCCAGTCCCGTGGCCATTAATGAGTTTTCCAAATTTGCTGGCATAATGAGTGCAGCACTTTCACAGCATCTTTGTTTAGGATTTGAAATAGCTCAACTGGAATTCCATCACCTCTACTAGCTTTGTTCATAGTGACGCTTCGTAAGGCCCACTTGACTTCACATTCCAGGATGTCTGGCTCTTGGTGGGTGATCACATCATTGTGGTTATCTGGGTCATGAAGATTCTTTTGTATTATTCTTCTGTGTATTCTTGCCACCTCTTCTTAATATGTTCTGCTTCTATTAGGCCCATACCATTTCTCTCCTTTATTGTGCCCATCTTTGCATAAAATATTCCCTTGGTATCTCCAATTTTCTTGAAGAGATCTCTAGTCTTTCCCATTCTATTGTTTTGTGTATTTGCATTGATCTCAGAGGAAGGCTTTCTTATCTCCCCTTGCTATTCTTTGGAACTCTGTATTCAGATAGGTATATCTTTCCTTTTCTCCTTTGCCTTTAATTTCTCTTCTTTTCTCAGTTATTTGTAAGGCCTCCTCAGGCAAACATTTTGTCTTTTTGCATTTCTTTTTCTTGGGGATGCTCTTGATCACTGCCTCATGTACAATGTCATGAACCTCCGTGACATAGTTCATAGTTCTTCAGATATTCTGTCTATCTGATATAATCCCTTGAATCTATTTCTCACTTCCACTGTATAATTGTAAGGGGTATGATTTATGTCATACCTGAATGGTCTAGTGGTTTTCCCTACTTTCTTCAATTTAAGTCTGAATTTGGCAATAAGGAATTCATGATCTGAGCCATAGTCAGCTCCTGGTCTAGTTTTTGCTGACAGTATAGAACTTCTCCATCTTTGGCTACAAAGAATATAATCAATTTGATTTTGGTATAGACCATGTGATGATGTCCATGTGTAGAGTCTTCTCTTGTGTTTTTGGAAGAGGGTGTTTGCTATGAGCAATGCATTCTCTTGGCCGAACTCTGTTAGCCTTTGCCCTGCTTCATTTTGTATTCCAAAGCCAAATTTGCCGGTTATTCCAGGTATCTCTTGATTGTTGCATTCCAGTCCCCTATAATGAAAAGGACATCTTCTTTGGGTGTTAGTTCTAGAAGGTCTTGTAGGTCTTCATAGATCTGTTTAAGTTCAGCTTGTTCAGCATTACCGGTTGGGACATAGACTTGTATTGCTGTGACAGTGAATGGTTTGCCTTGGAAATGAACAGAGAGCATTCTGTCATTTTTGAGATTGCATCCAAGTACTGTATTTTGGGCTCTTTTTGACTATTATGGGTACTCCATTTCTTCAAAGGGGTTCTTGCTCACAGTAGTACACATAATGGTCATCTGAGAAATTCACCCATTGCAGTCCATTTTAGTTCACTGACTCCTAAAATGTCAGTGTTCACTCTTGCCATCTCCTGTTTGACCACTTCCAATTTGCCTTGATTCATGGACCTAACATTCCAGGTTCCTATGCAATATTGCTCTTTACAGCATCGGACTTTACTTCCATCACCACAGTCACATTCACAACTGGGCGATGTTTTCTCTTTGGCTCTGTCTCTTCATTCTTTCTGTTGTTATCTCTCCACTCTTCTCCAGTAGCATACTGGGTAACTCCCGACCTGGGAAATTCATCTTTCAGTGTCCTATCTTTTTGCCTTCATACTGTTCATGGGGTTCTCAAGGCAAGGGTGGAGGCCGTGTCAGTAGTTTAGTTGCAGCTCTCCTGTAGATTCTACTTGCAGAAATCAACACTGAGCAACTCCAGTTCCCCTTGAGGAAGCTGGCCCTGACAGCTCCAGCCTTCTGTCTCCTGCGGTATCATGCTTTAATTCTGTGTTACTCTGTGATGGACAGACTGGGCTCTGTTTTGGCTCTGTTGGTTCTCACAGCACTAGGGGCCAGAATTGCCTTTCATCCATGCTATTATCTGCCAGAGCACCAAGCATTGGAAAGTGCTTGTTGAGTACTTGGATACAGAGTGTGAGAGGGGTCGGGGCTCCAGGACAGTTGGGGCAGGCAGGGCCCAGAAGGGGACTGCCTCTCCCCCAGTCCTGTGAGATAGGGTGGGCCACAGATGGCAGCCATCCAATAGCTCAGGAGCAAGGTCCATGCTTGTTCCTTCAACATCCCAAGCTGGGGGCTTCCCTGGTGGTCCAGTGGATAAAACTCTACACTCCCAATGGAGGGAGCCTGAGTTCCCATACATATTAATTTTCTGTGTGTGTATTAAACCAGGAAAGTGCCCAAGCATGTTTGCATGGATTGTAATTGGTACATATGGAGTCATCCTATGACTGTCCATATATCTGTCTTCCCACAAGAATGCATCCTCCTCAAGGACCAAGAACAAGTCCTTTCATTTTGTTTCCTTAGTCCCAACAGATACAATGTGACCGACTGAGTGTTAAATGAATGGCTTACAAGAAAGAGTGTGGCTCGTACCTACCTGTGCCATTATGACTTTGAGCGAAGTCTTTCATCCCTTTGTGCTCTGTCACGCGTCCTATGTCGTGATACACTTAAATGGAGTAAGAGGTATGCATGTTTGTGGTGCTTAAGGATTCCACTTTGACATCACATTTCCTTTAGAAGTTTATGATCAGATAAGTAAAACTGATCTTCAAAACAGATATGATTTGAATAGAAATGTACTTCATGTCTAAATGCATTTCCCTTTGTGTCTACTTCTAACACCTAAGCTTTTTCACCTATGCTGTAACATTCTTAAATGGGGTTATTTTACACGAGTAACTTTGATCTATGTTGATTCATCAGCTTTTCTGACTTGGAGGCATGAAAAAGAAACTCATTGACAGAGATATTTATATACCAACTTTCACCTTAGAAATGATAGTTTCCAGATACTCACAAGTGAAGATACCATAAACTTGAGTGACTTAATTAAGTAAATGGTAAAAAGCCATACATCTGGGAGGGTGTTAATTATACAAGCAGGGGGATTATATGATTTTCAGCAAAGTGGTCTGAAAAGATTTAGGCTTACCACTAGATTCAAAATTCAATTCCTCCTTTGAATGGCATTTTCCTGTAGCTTACTCTTTATATTATTTTTCTCATACAAAATGGTGACATCATTACATATTTTGAAGAAGGGTTGGGAGATTTTGTAAATCATCCAACATCATGCTGGCTTGTTTGCTCCCCACCTCAACTAATATATGAGAGAGACCAATAGAACTCTGTGGAGTCAACAACCATTATAATAATAGATGCTGTCATACAGGGCTGAGGCATAAAAACCATAAACTGAGCTCTTTTCTCTGATGCAGCTTTAACTCTATAGAGTACTATTTATGTTTATCATTTCTGAGCAAGCAATTATAACTACTGATTTTAAATAACCAAAGAAATAAATATCTCCATAGAAATTTAGTGAAATGTTTCTTAGCAAGTGTCATTCATGTGTGTGTGTGTTTTTCTTTCTTTCTTTTTTTTAATCCTTGCAAAGAGTAACATATTTACTTGCAAAGCGAGAAATGCTATGACTTACCAACAAGATCTGGTTGCCTTTTGCATGTTATTTGTTGTTACGGCAAGGGACGTTCTAAGAGTGACAAGAAAAGATAACATGGGAACATGAATAAGAAATAAAGCCAGTTGTTATGGCAACCAGTTCTCCCAGAATAAGGAGTTGAATGAGCTCTCTCTTCAGTACCTTCTTCCTATTTCCCAATTTTGAACTAAAGAAGACATATCCTTAGGCAGACACAAGGGTTATTAAAAACCCCCTTTGGCATACATATTTTTTGATCTCAGAAATTCTCATATTTTGAGTGCTACTTAGATTATGGATGTATTGTTTTGTGATCTAAGCATTTTTTATTGCATTCTTTGCAGTGGAGATGAATGCCGGTACTGATCAGATTCTAGAAGAATAAGCAATGGACTTCTGTCATTGAACTTTGGTGATATGGAGCTAACAGTTAGTGATTAGTGCAGTGGGACAACAAATAACAGAATCCTGCTAGGCAGCTGGTATGGATCACAGGGGGTCAAGGCAAAGTTATGGTAGAGTAATTGGATAAAGTATCTCTGAACCCAGGTTACAAGATTGAAGAAGCATGGTTTATACTTTCTAGGTTCCTACAGTATCTGAGCTGTCTACAAGGCAGCATAAATAACTGGGGTCAAAGGGTTAATGCTTCACAGTTTCTTGGGCACTACATATAGGAATGTGGAACTAGCCCATGATAGCAGCGACCCCAACAGTGTCAGGGGAATTCCACTTAATTTTATATAGAGACATTGGGCCCTGGATTTAAAGAACCTTTCTGAACTCTGAACGGGTCCTTCTCCCCATCCATATGCCACAGCAGCAGCAGCTTCTCTGTATTAATGGGAAAGTAGGGTCCCGAATTCAGACAGGTTAGAAATTGAACTTTCTATTTCTTATCAGGGGTCCTTAAAAACTTTCTGCCACTATAGAAAGACAGGAGCTATGAAGCAGGCTTGACTTTTCATTGAGCAAACTGAGCTTCAACAACCTAAAATGTAAGCAGTCTCAAAGAGGTTCCCCTTCTGCTGCTGTAACAGTTACTAGCTCGTATCTTAGAAGAGAGCATGCTGTCCCAAGAAAGCCGCGTTCACCATATCTAAGGATGGCTTCAGATGACGTCAGTTCACAATGCTGGGATTTCTCCCCCTATCCAAAGAGGGCATCATTCCAGGGTCCCTCATCCCCCTACCAGGGCTATCACAGTCCTCGGCTAGTACTCAGTTCTGCCCCCTCACCCTGCACATGACAGAGAAAGAGGGGGTGGTACTCTTACATTTTGTCTTATGTTTCAGAAATAACCTATTTTCTCCCTACAGAATCATGATTAGGTTTTCTGCCTAACGAAGCTCCCACCCTCCTCTGAGTCTAGGTATCAAATCTTTCTGTGATTTATTTCAACAGGCACTTCTTGAAGCACCTTTATATAATGGTATGAATCAAATGGACAATCAATAAATATTGGATGATGATGGATAAAATTTAAGCCACAGAATAAAGACTGTGCTGCTGAGCTGAAGGAAGTCAGTTTTTCTTTGGCACAATAAATAACAATTTCATTTTATGTACAGACTTCGGATGGTCAGATCATTCAACAGTAGAGCATAACTGAAAAAAAATTCCCTCAGTGACCACTGGCCACTGGTGAACTTTTAAACATACGATGCAGTTCAATGTGACTACAATAAGCAGGTAATGAAATGCTGGCCTCTGACCTTCCATGACTATTCATTTTAGCTCCTTTCTTGCTCTAGGAGACACACCTCTGGATATGTATGTAGGCAACTATTCTCTTGGATTTTCTGGCAGTCATTTGCAATCAGTGGTCCTGTCAGACCCAATGCTTCAGTTTCATAACTATAATTGGATTGTCTGACTTCCTATTCAATTGGTACAGGATTCTTCTTATTTCTCTTTTTTAAAAAATCAATAAATAGTTTGTGGTACCTTTAATAGAGAGAATCAGGTTTTACCATTTTATGGAGTTGACATTTTCAACAAAAGACCATCAAGTCTGTCAAAACCAATGCATAGGTTTTAAATTAATTGGATTTTCTGATCCCAGGGATGTACAATAATATGAATACATTTCATAGTGGAAATCAAAGGGCTATATCACAACTTCTTTGAACTATAATGCCCTGAACACTATGCTTAAGAATAGAAACATTTCTTTTTCTTTTTCTTTCCCTCCATTTGTAAATCCCTTCACTTATAATGAAGTTATAGGATTCATGAATTACTTTATGGTTAAGCCTGAGGCTGATGTTGAAATTACTAAAGCACTATGGGTATGAACGTGTTTATACATTTATATGTATATAGAAAGTCCACATGTTTACACATATATATCAACTTTAAACACACATTCACACATGCATATGTAACACAAAGACCTGGATACTTCCATTTTTAAGAGTAAATCCCATTCGGGGCATTTCTGCAAATACTATGTGACTATATGGAACTTTGCTAAGAGATGAAGATGCAAAAATGAGTAAGACAGAGTAACTGTCACCAGAAATCCTGCAGGAGGATAGATGGTTTCTGCAAAATAATCAGTAAATCTGCATCTCTTAGCTTATGGTTAACAGCTAGGTTCATTTTAAAATCAGGTTTGCACCGCTGATTCTGTACTGACTTGAATAAAAACACATTTCAGAATAATACGAGGTTTCAACTTGGGGCTACTTGCTTAAAATCAGATTCATTCTACATGTCGTTGCTATCTGTGAATATTCATTCTGCAGGAGATAGAAGTTTTTCCACTGGATAGAGATCATTATCAAATGTTTCCATCTTCCTCTGAAGCATTCACTATTAACTGCTGTTGGAAGCAGGATTCTAGACTGAGTGGGCCATTGGTTTGTTCTGGTAGGACAGTTTCTGAGTTTTAATGCGCATACACTCTTTGGAAGAGAAAAAACTATCAGAGACAAACTTTAACATTTTAAGTAGCACTTAAATGATTAATCTAGTGTATAGAATTTACCATTTCATTTATTTTTATTTTATTTTTTAAATATAAATTTATTTATTTTAATTGGAGGTTAATTACTTTACAATATTGTATCGGTTTTGCCATACATCAACAGGAATCCACCACAGGTATACACGTGTTCCCAATCCTGAACCCCCCTCCCTCCACCCTCCCCGTACTATCCCTCTGGGTCATCTCAGTGCACCAGCCCCAAGCATCCAGTATCATGCATCGAACCTGGACTGGCGATTTGTTTCTTATATGATATTATACATGTTTCAATGCCATTCTCCCAAATCATCCCACCCTTTCCATCTCCCACAGAGTCCAAGAGACTGTTCTGTAAAAATTTAAATTCAATGCTAAACATGAAACCTTGAAGTTCAGGAGTACAAAAAGAAAAAGAAAAAAAAGTTCCAGGTCATGATGAAAAAAAAAATCCCATTATCCAAATCCACTTGGCAGCCAGATTTGCACATTTTCAAGTGGCTTACTTATTGGGGCAGAAATTGATTTAGAATAAGACTCTGTAAAGGGTAGCAGGCACTTTCAGGATTTCAACACAAGGAAGGGAAGCATAGATACTGATTGCTATTCTTTTTGGCTATATGTGCTTTCAACCTCACTAGACCTCATTCATCTGTGTGGGGACTAGATTTGCCTGAGTCAGTTTAAAATCAACTATGGAGAAAATATCTTTAACAAAGGCCTGAATTATCTGGACTTGATATTTATTTTAGAAAAATTCAATAGATATACTATTGAACTATACTGGTCCATACCATTTTTTTATAGCCATCTCCTACAGTTGAAAGAATGATGGATATTTTGTGCTATTTGATTCAACCATATGATATAGTCTTAGGACAAAAATTGTGAAAGCCATGTCTCCCTTATGGTCTCCATAAGGAGCTAGTGCGGGGCTAGAATGTCGGCAAGGATCTTCATATTTTATAAGATATTGCATGTAGTTCTGTGAGGAAAAAATTCCATGTGTAATAAATGTAAAGTTAAAATACATTGTGAAGGAAACCCTCTTCAAGATCCACTATGACCGGTTTCACAGTAAAAGCTGTGGAAAACTCTGAAACAAATTAAATAATTTATTTAAATGAATTCCCTAAGGAATGTTGTGCTGGACCATAAAGTATCTTTTCTGATCAAATGCCTATCTGCATTTTAGAGGATAGCAATGTTTCGTGATTCCATGTAATACAGTCTGCCCCAGGCCCAAAGTTTCTTGAGGACCCAGTACTTTCTTGCCCTTGAATCTCCAAGGGTTAACACAGTGCCTGGGACCACACACGGGGTTAATTTTCCCAACCTAAAAAATGAAAGCTTTAGATACACAGTTTGTAATCTAGTTCTCATATGATGCATGCTGTTTTAAAGAAAATTATATCTCCCCTTCAGTGAACTGGTATTTCATAAAATAAGCTACGCACTCTGAGTTTGAATAAATTCAGATATTTTTCTTAGAATGCATTTCACAGCTTGGGGATAGCATTCTGAACAATGTAACATCCCCCATCTTTAAAAGGTATATGTCTGTCTTCTCATGTTAAACTTCCTTTCTGTTCTATGTGTGTTTGTAGTAATGGTCTATGATTTTTGGAATGGGTATGTTATATAGGTGTCTTTTATTTTTCTTTTCCTTAAATTATTTTTAAGCACCCAATGTGGAAGCTTACAGTCTGTGGCACTTCCATGAATATGATCTGAAAACATCAAGAAATCTATCACCAACAGTGATTACTTTCTTTATTCTGGTGGTGATAGTGACATTATTTAGACACAGTTGTAGAGCAAACAACAAACCTTCCTACAGACTCGAGTTTCTGCTGCTGCTGCTGCTGCTGCTGCTGCTGCTGCTGCTGCTGCTGCTGCTAAGTCACTTCAGTTGTGTCTGACTCTGTGCGACCCAATAGACGGCAGCCCACCAGGCTCCCTCATCCCTGGGATTCTCCAGGCAAGAACACTGGAGTGGGTTGCCATGTCCTTCTCCAATGCAGGAAAGTGAAAAGTGAAAGTGAAGCCGCTCAGTGATGTCCGACTCTTTGCGACCCCAAGGACTGCAGCCTACCCAGCTCCTCCGTCCATTGGATTTTCCAGGCAAGAGTACTGGAGTGGGGTGCCACTGCCTTCTCCAACAGACTCTAGTTTCTAGGCTACATTAATAACAGTGGTACGAAATCACAACCACAGAAGGATTTTCAGTCTGTATTCTATTTGGCAGATACGTGTGAACAGGCTGCAACTTATTTTTCCCTGTTTGGTCTTGGGAGTTGGCGTTGTCAGTCATGCCATAGGCTAATTCTGCCCACTGTTTCTTCCTCCCAGTATTTCTTCTACCACTTTTCTCCCTTCCTCTGTCCTCCAACTCTCCCTCTGGAGTGGTTTCCTCCTTTCAGAGCACGAGTATACTCAAGAATCTTCTATCTTGGTGGAAAAAAAATCACCCTCCTCCTTTCACTGCTTTTTCCTGTGGTCTCTCTCCCCTCTCTCTCATGGAAAAGTTACTTGAATGAATGTCCTTTATTCCCTTCTTCACTTCCTCATCTCCCATTTGCTACTGAACCCAGGATGTGTGTGCATGCTAAGTCATTTCAGTCGTGTACCAACTCTTTGTGACCCCATAGACTGTAGCCTGCCAGACTCCTGTGTCCAAGGGATTTTCCAGGCAAGAATACTGGCGTGGGTTGTCATGCCTTTCTCCTGGGGATCTTTCCCACCTAAGGATTGAACCCATTTCTCTTTATGTCTGCTGCATTGGCAGGCAGGTTCTTTACCACTAGTACCACCTGGGAAGCCAGGACAACACTTACTGATCTCTCAGGAGAAGAGATTAAGAAGTCTTCCTTTTCTTTTCCTGCCTCTCACTTTAGGTTTGGAAGTGTACCCCACACTTTAAATCTTACCCTCTATTGCAGAAATTACCACCCAATACTGCAATGTTTTTCATGTCTGCTTGTCTTTGTAAAAGGCAGAACCTATGTCTTAATTATCTTTGTATCCCCAACATCCAGCACAGTGCCTGGAGACAACTATAGGGACTTAATCATACCTATTATTAGCATGCAACTTTTTGGATCAGATTTCTAAAGCTAGCATGGAAGAAGAGAAACGAGAAAGCTCCTGATTTGCAAGTGTGCTTTGTGTTTTGTGCTGAAAGCCTCTGATAAATTCAGCCGTGTGATTCAATTAACTTTCTAGTACTCAGGAGAGAGAATTATGGGTTCTGCCAACTTGCCATCGACTAATCTTAATTGTCTTTTGACCTATGCTAGTTGCATTGAGGGTAGGGGGATTATTGGTAATGTCACAGTTTAAAGTATTAACATTATCCAGCATATAGATTATATAAAGGAGATTTGACCCCTTTTAGGAAAAGGTAAGGGAAGTTAATAAAGTATAGGCAGTATGACTTCACTAATTAAACCAGTACCTCAGAATATTTTAATATAGAATTTTCCTCTAAGTCTTTGGGCCAACCTGAATGATATATTTAATGCTTCTTACTACAGAATCCTGCTTTATAAAATATAAACATTTTTTTATCCTTCTATAACTTGAGCAATATTAATGAGCTAATACACACATGCTGAGTAGTTCTCAAATAAACATTTAACAAGTGTGTATACCAAGGTCTTCCAATGATAACCACCTTCCTACCAAATAACACAATCACCCATTAACTGTAGGTTACTAATTCTTACCCCTGCTCCTAAGCTTTTACTACCCTGAGATGCCATTTGTAAGGAGTTTTCCTTTTTGATCCTTGAGTCACCCTAAGAAACACAACTAACTCAGGGGCCACTCTTTCAAGCCATTGCCCCACACCCATGATCACTCCTCCTCCCAACAAGTCATAGAGCATCACTTCTACAAAAGAGGTCACAGAGGGGAGGGCCACGGGGGGTCACTCCAAGATCTATATGTGAGTTGGGGAAAGTGCTACCTTCCTCAAAGAATGATGGAACACAGCTTCGAATCCTAGGCAGCAGTGTTCCTGGTGTCCTCAGCTGGAACCAAGAAGGCACTGACTCAAAGACACTGTGAGATAAAGCATGGCTCAGTTTCCAGGTTATTGCTATAGCTCTACCGCAGTATCTATTCATCTGGCCTCTTTGAGCTAGCAAGGAAATTGAATCCAAATGCCTTTGAAAGTGAAAGTGAAAGTGTTAGTTGCTCAGTCCTGTCCAACTCTTTGTGACCCCATAGCCTGTAGCCGTCCAGGCTCCTCAATCTGTGGGGTTCTCCAGGCAAGGATGCTGGAGCAGGTTGCCATTCCCTTCTCCTGGGCATCTTCCCCACCCAAGGATTAACCTGGGTCTCCTGCACTGCAGGCAGACTTGTTACTGTCTAAGCCACCAGGGAGCCCAGATAGAACTTCATAAGCAATATTCAACCCAATTTTCTGACCCATAGGTCTACGGTTCTGTTTGTCATAAATTATGAAGAAGAACCATCTGAAAATTTATACCATCAGGGATCTCACCTCCCCCCCATTAAACTAGTATCCGAAGATGCTACTAAATGAGAACTGGGGCTAATGATGGGAAATGCTCAATAGAGATGACTGACCTTAATATGAAAGGGATTTTTTCAGATTGAAATAATGAGTCACAATCTTGAAACTAAATCCTTAGCCCTCTCAGATTTCCCTTAAGTCATTAGAATGAAAGTCAAGTCTCCAAAGTTTAAGGGTATAACAGCCTTCAGAGAAGTACAGGGTCAAAGTATTACTCGAGTAATTTACACAAACCACATATTTTATCTCAAAGGGAGGGTTTTTCAGATAACCATGCTAGTTGGACCTAAATTCTCTGGATAATTCTGCCAGTTCTCCTCCCTGTTATGTGTAGATCAAAGCGTAATGACTTGGCCTAGGACAATTGAAAAATTAATAACCGAAGCAAGGGTTTAAGAAATCCATAGTAATGACACAAATGAGACCTATCAAATTAGAAAACCAAAATGAAAACACACTAAACACTTTGAAATTTAATTAGAAAAGGTTCCAAGTTCAGACCTCACTGAGGCCATTTCAACAGCAGCACTCTAGATTGGAATCTGAGGAAGAGAGTCATTATGGTAAACGTGACCTTGGGGAGGAGGAAAGATCTGCTTACTGCCTCCTTTACTCTGTCTACCTTTTAGGGCTTGCCCCTTAACATCTTAAAAAAGTCAGGACAACAAAAAGAAACAGGCAGCCTCTCTTCAATTTAACCTTCACAAGAGACAGAGTTCAGTCTTTTTTTTTCCCCCAATAATAACAGTATCAAAATTGATTTGAGACCATTCACCATAAACCATTTGAAAATATTTTCCAAATTAATCTATAAACTATGAACCATAAATTGGCTGCTGATCCCTATGAACCATTTCCATTGACTTCTAAGTCCAATACTGTATATCAGGTAAGACTCACTTTTCTCCTTTGCAAAAGAAAAGGGGCTTGCAGGTTATATATGTTTAGAATGAATCATCTTTCTTTTCTATAGCCTCTTTCATACAAATTGTATATCCTCTGAACACTTTATAGACTTCTACAATATGGGAGAGTGTAAAGAATAAATTACAAGGAACAAGGGCGAAGACAAGCTTCTATTCCTCTGTGAAGTTTATGTGGTACCTATCTCTGAAGGCTCTATATGCTTTGCATTATTATTTTACATCTTCAAATTTTGCCCATTATGCATTTAGCTCTCAAGTTATTACTGTGTGATGTTCAACACTGCCATTAATCACATTTTTATCAGTGAGGAGGCTGAGACAAACTGAGGTTTCTACAAGGTCACATAGTGCATACAATGGTTAAAGGTCACACAGTAAGTAAGCACGCAAACATAGGGTCCATTCAGCACACTTCAGAACATAAACACTGGCTGACTTTGCAGGGAAGGGGTGATATAGGTGGGTTATTATAATACATAATGTATCCACCTTCCTCCCCAAACTAGCTTTATGGTTTGTAAAGTTGGTATGTAGCAGGCATTTACACACATGCTGGATCCAGATTTATGAACTGCCCGTGTATCTGCATTAAAGTTGTCTTGGATCCTGAACCAAGTCTGGGCAGCCTTGTAACCATCTGTAAATTAGTGTCTCCTTTCCTGACTATCTTTGGAAGTTTCTTTTCTCGTTTTGCCCTGGCCAACCCAAGCCTTTTCCCTCCCACTCCTGGCTGTTATTTCTCATTCTTCCATTCCATAATATTCTTCAAAAATTTAGTTTGTTAATAGACCTTCATTTTTACATTCCTAAGATAAAGCACTAAATATGTTGCTAATGATTTCTTTCCTCCTCCTCTTTTGAAGAAACTGATTCACAGGGCTGACCTAGGTTGTGTTTCTTTGGTACGCACCAAGTTTAAATGCAGCAAGAGTGAGGAGTCCCTGCATTGGAATCTGAGGAAGAGAGTTCTGGATCCCTATGTCCTTCTCTCACAGCCACAGGCAGGATGACAATGTTGGATGGGAGTGCTTGAGAACCAGCCAGGGACTGCCTGAGAGAGGTCAGGGTATGAGAATGTCCATGAACCTGGGACAGAAAACTTGATCTGTTCAAAAAACAGAGCTCTTCCCTAAAGCAGGCACAGCTGTTAACAACCTCAAGAGCTGCCACCTCATGAGTAGTGCCAGACCCTTCTCTGAAGATAAAACCAAGAGCGATATTAACTGTCTTATTTAAAGATGCAGACTTTAGCTTTTTTCAGCAAATTTTACACCTTTACCCGGAGAAGCTGGCATTTTCCATGTGCCACAGTTCCTTCCAGGGTTATGTATACAAGAGGACACTTAGTATTTACATACAAACACACTCATACACACACCCACAGTTTCCTAGTACAGACAGCAAAATTTTGGCGAGCTGAGGGTAGACAATACATGAACACATAAAATACTATACAGAACTGTCTATCTCTATATCACTGAGTAGACACAGATTATTGTTTCTTTCCTTAGCGAGATTTTTCAGCTACAAAGAAAAATGTTTCTTTGTAGGCCATGGGTCCATGAAGTGGAGCTATTACACGATTACACTGTAATAGTGTGCTGTAATTCAACTGTGGTTTTGACTGCCAGTGATCACAACGGGGCAGGGTTGGCAGGAGATCTCCTTCCCACCACAACTCCAGGAGCCTAGCTTTATTTGAGTCCCACCTCAAAGGAAAAGGGAAAGAATGGAGCAGCTCTAGAGAGCCCAACTACTGTTACTCCGGCCTGGAGACCAATGGAAGGAGGCTGTAAATCCATATCCCAAAGCTGGGGTTTCTGCCTCTCTGACCAATCCTTAGTCTGGTTAGTGAATTAGAACTATGGTCACCAGACTGATATTGTTTCATTGCTCAGTCATGTCTGATTCTTTTGTGATCCTGTGGACAGAGCCTGCCAGGCTCCTCTGTCCATAGGATTTCCCAGGAAAGAAGACTGGAGAGTGTCGCCTTTTCCTCCTCCAGGGGATCTTCCTGACTCAGGGATCCAACCTGCGTTTCCTGCATTGGCAGGTGAATCCTTTACCACTGAGCCACCTGGGAAGCCCATCCGAGACTAGCAAGGATGCTAGTAACCTCTTAGTGTCAGTCTGCTGCTGACCAGGAGCCAGACGGTGTGCTCCCAAGAACCAAGAAAGCCAAGGGTGCTGCTGATGGAGCTGAAGATCTCTCAGGATAATAAGAATAAGGTTTCTTAATCTGAAAGAAGACAGAACAACTATTCCCTCCATCAACTCAACCAGCTTCAAATTAATAAAGCTGTGACTTTTCGACATTATAGTCTACAGCTGCAAGACAACCCTGAGTGACAGGTAAATATCAGTGAAAGAATGGGTTTCCATAAATACTTATTTATTTATGAAGAGTATGTGGCATGTAGAATAAATAAACCTGCAGTCATTGTTTCTTTTTGAAGTCTGTAACCTGTCATCATAGGTTAAATAACTGTCAGGAGAGCTCATACCCATGAAGTTTTAAATAGGAGCTGAAATTGGTGTTTCCCTATGGTAGATGGATGTTTCTACACATTGCCAATTCTTTCCTTTCTACAAAAAGTTATATTTAAATGTACAAAAAATAAATCAAAATATGTATTCCATGATGGGAAAGGTATTAGGAGGTGGAATTGAGTTGAGGATGAGTAGGAGGGAGGTCAATTTATGTTATATGACTACTCTTTTTTAATACTCATTTTTATTTATTTGGCTGTGACCGATCTTAGTTGCAACAGGCAAAATCTTTGATCTTCATTCGCTATGAGGGATCTTTGTTTGCATCACTTGAACTGTTAGTTGCAACATGTGCAATCTAGTTCCCTGACCAGGGATCAAATCCTGGGCCCCTGCATTGGCAGTTCAGAGTCTTAGACACTAGACCAAGGAAGCTCCCCACAACTATTCTTCATCTGCAATTAATAGCATATATTTTCAGTGCTCACGGGCTAATCTAGTTTACCCCTACTGTTCCTTACTATTGATTTTAATTGCTCCCCAATACTCTGTTTTATTTAACTGATCTTTGAAAGTTCCATGTAACCATATTTAGAGGCATTGCTCACAGCATCTTTTCTCTCTTCCACTCAGCTTCTGTCCTCTAAATGGGCTTCTCTTCCAGCCTCATTTGCTTTTTATTTTTGCTGGTTTTCCCGCTGTCTTTGTCCTCCTCGCTCTCCCTTTCTCTCTATTTTTATAACCGTCCTCTTGACTCGATCCTCTTCTTTCTTGTGGCAGCTGCAGCTTTTTCCAGTTTTCTCTATGCTGGTGCTTGCTGTTGTCACTAAACACTCTTCTTTTCTTCCTGTCTACATTTTTTTCATGCTTTCCTCATTTATCCTCCCCATTCCTGTATCTCTGTCAACTTGGAAGTTTTTAGAAAAGCAAAAAGAACATGAAACTTGAAAGTTTCAAAGTCACAGGAAAACCTAACACTCAAGCTTGCCTCAGCAGAGACTGAGTCTCCATTCCTGCAGAATTACATGAACTAATGGAATTAGTTCTCAAAAAGTGAGAGGATATAAGGGAAGCTGCACTGGTCCATATATCATTTAGGTGAGATAATCTAACGTTGAGTTAATTGCTCCCATGAACAGTCATCTTAGATTATTGTCCCTGATAAAGGAAATTGGGAAGTTTCCACCCTTTATGAGAAGAAGCATAGTGACAAGTGTGTCTCACATCATCAGATAAGGTCCAAAAGAAGAAGGCAGTCATTCCGGCTTTATCATTCCAATTCTATCCAGTTTATTTAGACAATCCTTAAAAGTGGAGGATCCCAGGACTCCCATTTGATTTTCTACCTAAGCGGTATTTAGTTATGCTTCACACACACTCACACACACACGGCCATATCCCAAGAATAGCACACTCATCGATGAAAGATGAAAGCTAATTAGATAACCAAGTGAATGTGCTTCTAGTGTGTTTATCCTGTAGACCCTGTATGAACCATTTTCAGATTTCTTTTCCAACTCCCTTAAGATGTCTGATGCCACATAGATTTCTATACTATCTTGCATGAAACCTGTTTTTTTTCCAGGCCTGCACATAATCAAGTAAGGGATTCACATATTCCCCCCCTTCTTCTTTCTCTCTTCTGTAAGCAATGCTTATAAGGGAACATTCTTACATTCTACCCATATCCCCTGTACCACATAGGTGGCTGTCTTGATACTGTACGTGTATGTGTAAAGTTACACATGCTGTTAAACACAAAATTCTAGTGAAATATTGGCACCCTTAGAAGGAAGGAAGGGAACCTATTTAGTTTTTCTGATTCCAGTATACTGTGTTATCCATGAGCTGAGATAACACAAAGATAGTGCTGAATATGACAAACAGCCCATGGAATGGCAGAGCTGCACAGTAATGACACTGCCTGCTGCCCTCTCACTCCCACCGCTCCACCGGGAGGATACAGTGACTTTGAAAACAGAAAAGGCAGGCATTTGTGACGTCCCCAGGGCACTGAGATGAGGAGGACAGCCTTGTTGGACACAGTTTCCTGCCTCCTGCTGTCATTCAGGGAACATACGGATTTTGAAATCTACAGGTCATTAGTTGAATAAAATATTGAGTAAGATACAAAACTCTAGTTTCCCCCTGATCTCTGCCCCAAGCCTCATGATCTGATGAGCTCCACCTCTCCCATTCTACTCCCACCTTCCACAAAGCCAAGAACCATAGTGGAAAGCAGTTTTGCTATCATACCATCTCACAGTCGGATGGTCATCTTGCTACTCTGATTTTGAGAAATTCAAGTCGTTACCTTTGAGGAACAATTAACGTCTATTTCCAGTCCATTATCCTTTTTCAGGACAAGCAGTATTTTATGGGCTTTTAAACAGGATATGGATACCCCATCAAATGTTGGTGGTCTGAGCTACAGCGAAGGCACCAGGCAAACTGCCAAAGATGTGGCCAAGTTCAAAACATTCAAAGCTGAACTATATTCCTCTCAAGAACAGTCTAGGCCTGGTAAGGCATACCCAGACTTTCTATGTGGGAAATTTATCATTCATGCCCAAGATGGAAATTATGATTTCTCCACGATGTGTGGGAACCAGAAAGGCACTGAGCATCTGAAATAAAATGAAAACAATTTAGTTCTGTTGAATGTCACCCTCTGTTGTTGATTTCCACACATCTGTGCATTTTCCCTTATACGAGACTTCATTTAAATGTGCTAGTTTTTGAGAAAGATGAAGAAAATCCATAATCAAAATTCTCTTGTTCATGGCATTCCTAATTTCATAGACTCGGTATCTCTCTGAAGGGTTACCTCTTCAGCAAGTCCATACTCAGACAGATAACATGTGTGTGCATGTGTGTGGGTATGTTTCATAATCTGAAAGAGCAAATGCCTCAGCTGGAAAAGTCCCTATTTTCCAAAGACTATCACTTCCATATCATCCTGGTTAACCAGAAGCCAGCACACAAGCTTCAATGGGGAGAAATACAAAGACCCTCATGCCAGAATGGAGCCAGTGCAACACAGGACTCAGACCTCCCATGGAGGCGGGATATGGGGGCGTCCTTCTCCACTTCTCCATTCGCTGTTTGCTCATGAGGCCAAGGTGTGTCTCCTTTCTAAGTCCTGACAATCTGAAAATGATGAGAAATTCATCTCAGCCCCTTTCCCAGATGATAAGCAAATTGTACGTTGTATCCACTCCCACTCTTCCCTGTTCATCTGCCCTGACAGTTCACTGCAGCTCTGTGTAGCTGGGAGCCCAGAGGGCATCCATGACCTTTCTCAAGCTGTTCCCGGCTGTCAGCAGTGCCTCTGTCCCTCTTTCATTTTTCTATCTGTTGCTTGTTTCAGGTGCTTCCTCTCTCCTTCATTTCTAGTCTCTCTCTGTGCGTCTCTCTTCCTCCTTCACATCACCTGCATCTTTCAACTGTAGCTTTACAAATTGCTACTTTATTTTCCCCTGCCATTCTTTCCTTTCTTTCATCACCTTTACTTTAGAATTTATTTGTATTTTTCCTCTTTAATTTTTGGCAAGAGGAGCTCAGTACCTGACACAGTATACTAGTGCTTTCAGAAACACTGAATGATAAAAAAGAAAAGAAAAACAACAACAAAAAACTCAGGTGATTACTTTCCTCTTTGTTTCCACGTGCTGCTCATCCTCAAATATCTCACATCTATTTCACTCTTCTCTTCTTTTCCATACTTCCTCTCTTTAGCATTATTTCTCTCCACTTATCTGTTATTTTAGATCATTAAATATCACACAGCAGTCAGGGTGTGACAGAGTACTGGCCTGTGATGCTTACTACCAGAAATATTCTGCAAGTTCAGGCTTTTGAAAGAAACAACAATATATTATGTTTTATATGTCCATTTGGAAAACTTAAGACATATGGGGGCTTGGCAGAAACATCATCAACTTTAGAGTAGTGCTCAATCATTCCCACAGAGAACATTCTTACAACCTATCGCCGCTTCTAGAAAATGGGTACCGACTCTGATGGAAAATAAATGGGAACAGGATAGCTTTAGAAAATGCTTCCAAGTCTTTTGTAGGAGACCTAGATTAATAAAAACGGTCAGATTATTGGGGTAGGATGGGCTATTTTTGCAACACAATATACCATTGAACCATCACCCTTGCAATGTTCAATCTGTAACTATATGGGTATATTGGAAAGAAAAAAAAATCTCTTTCTGATATTCAGGACTTAAAGGTTCAATTTTGCTTTTTTGAATTTTTTCTTCCTCTTGTTGGCAGAAAAAACTGTTTCAGATCTCATTTTTTGGTTTAAAAATATTATCTCCAATCCAGAAAGGTTCACTCTAAACCAGAGATGACATTTCTGTGCTATGAAAAAACAGGAGCAAAGATTAGATTCAACTAACTCTTTGGCAGTCAATATAGGGAGCTGCTTTGCACCCCTCCCCTTTCCCCCTTCAATACATTTAACATGAATGCTCTTCTATATTTGGAGAAGAGCTGGAGGTGAGGAAGGCTGTACACAATGAATTGAGTATGCTTTATTAGTGTAACCACAGACCTGTGACCATAAATTGAAAAATTTTCCTTAGTTTTCTTTCCCTATCACTTATTATAATATTTTTCCTTTCAGAGTAATTTTGTATTCTTTCATTGCTTGCATTTTATGAAATTCTAAATAACTTGTTTTTATCACATCAAGTGATCAGGAATATTCTTGTCTGAATAGTTTCAGGTCTTTCTCCAGTCACTAATGCTGATTTTCAGAAAGATTATGGTCCAGAACTCTCAAAGACCTAGTTATTCTTGAAGTTGTGGCCACTGTCATTAATTAAAGTCATTATGCTGGTAGTTAAATATTTAGCAGATTGTTATGAATCAGGCACACTAGACAAAGGCATTCCTTAATGATAAGAACCCTGAAAGATTTCTCCTTTGTTCCCAGGATAAGGAAGTGAAATGACAAGCTCATCTCAGCCAGAGCCGTGATGACCAACAGCTCTTGTTGGCACTCTATATGCTGACAGCACTTTCTTGATATTTTTTCCCACTTCTTTTTGTCTTCCTATTTTTTCTTTCTGTATTAAAAATGATAGTCATTTTGTTACTAGGTGATGAAGGAGAAAGAAATGCCTGTTTCACAGATAAAAGCAAGGCACTACTTTACAGCAACACTGGCTTAGTGTCTTGTATCATCAATCTCTCTGGCTTTATCCATCACCATCACCATTTCGTCTCTTGCGGTCCAAGGTTGATGGCAACAAGACAGATATCATTCCTGAATACAAAGAAATGCAGGGAAGAAGCCCTGATTCCAGAACACTGTTGTGCTGACACTTAAACTAAATACCTAGAGACTCACGGTCTTCCAAGAGTGTGCACAAGTGCATTTACTTATTCATTTAAACACGTACTTATTGAGTCACCATTATCCCTGGACTCGGAATTGTCACCTAATCGGTCTCTCTGCTTCTGCTGGAGCCCCTTTTCAATCTATTCTCAGCTCAGCATTCAGAACGATCCTATTAAAACCCATCAGTCTCTCCTTTTCTCCAGACATTCTTGGCCCACTGCGACTAAAACCATCACTTCCTTACAGTGGCCCTATACATGGTCCTCAGTCAACTCTCTGACCGACTTTCAGTCTCTCCTCACTTGCTCCACTCCATCCCAAAGACCTTTTCCCTATTTCTCAAACACCAGCTGAGCTCCCATCTCAGGGCCTTTGCATTTGCTTTTCTCTCTACTTTTAGCACTTTTCCTGAATCTGTCCACAGCGAGACCTTTCCTGGCCCTTCTATCTAAAATTGTAGTCCTCCTTTATGCCCTTTCCCTGATTTATCATTTTCCTTAACACTTGCCAATGTCTACCATACCGTATAGTGATATTTTAGTTATCTTTCATGTTCCCAACTAAAGTGGCATGATTTGCTTGTTTCTTTGCTTTATCTACAATGTCTAGGAAAGTGTTTAGCATAAAACAAACCCTTAATTAATATAAGGAGAATGAATTGGGACAGGGAAGTCAATGGTCAGAAAGACAGGGATGATTGCTGCCCACAGGATATCATAACCCACTGCGACAGACCAACCACATTTAAAGAGACAAGTGGGCAATCATTTCAAACTCTTCTAAGCACTATAAACAGCAAACAAAATATTGAGATGAAACACAAAAGGAGGCAAGATGTCATTCAGAATCATTGGTCACGAAAGTCCTTGCTATGAGATATGAAGGATGAGAGAAAGCTGAAACATATTAAAGTAGGTGCTGGAGTCAAGGGAGGGTGGTAGGGATAGAACAGGTGTCTTGAGACAGGAAAAACGTTGGCGTGCTGCAAGAACAGAGAAAACTTGTGGGGCTGGATCTGAGGAGCAATAACGTCATTGCTCACCTTTATGAGGCTTTACTGAGAGGCCAGACTCTGTTTTAAAGGCTCTTTCTCTAGCTATCTTAACAGCCCTACACAGTAGAGAATGTCCTGTCATCCATTTCATAGGAGGACATGGGATGTACAGCTAATAAGTGGTAGAACTGGGACTGTAGAACCTGGACTCTGAACACTACCCTCCTGCTGCCTTCCTATGCAGCAGAATTCTATGCTTAAATGGAGGTGCTGAGGATCCAAAAATGCATGTGTTTAGTTGCTACAGATTTTCACATGGAGTATTTAAAAATTAGGCAATATAATAATTTTTTATGCTGTTCATTTATTTATATATATTTTTTGGTTTCTGCTGTACAATGAAGTGAATCAGTTATGTGTATGCTTAGTTGCTCAGTTGTGTCCAACCCTTTGTGACCCAAAAGACTGTAGCCTGCCAAGTTCCTCTGTCCATAGGGATTCTCCAGGAAAGAATACTGGAGTGGGTTGCTATGCCCTCCTTCAGGGGATCTTCCCAACCCAGGGATTGAACTGAGTTCTCCCACATTGCAGGTGGATTCTTTCACTGTCTGAGCCACCAGGAAAGCCCTATATGTATACATATATTCCCCCCTCCCACTCCCACCCCCATTCCACCCCTCTAGGTCCTCATGGAGCAATGAGCTGAGCTCTTTGTGCTTTATAGAGGTCTCTACTAGCTAGCTAGTTTACATATGGTAGTGGATATATAGCAATACTACTCTCCCAATTTTCCCCACCCTCCCTTTCCTCCACCATGTCTACATGCCCATTCTCTATGACTGCGTCTCTATTCCTACCCTGGAAATAGGTATAACTCATTATTTTTATAGATTCCACATATATGCAAAATAATATAATTAAAATTAATAAGGAATAGTGTAAGAATAATAAATTAGGAGTTTGAGGTTAACATATGCATTGCTAAGGAAATGGCAACCTACTCCAGTGTTCTTGCCTAGAGAATCCCAGGGACGGGGGAGCCTGGTGGGCTGCCGTCTATGGGGTCGCACAGAGTCGGACACGACTGAAGCGACTTAGCAGCAGCAGCAGCAGATAAAATAAACAACCAGGAAGGACATGCTATGTAGCACAGGGAACTCTATTCAGTATTTTTTAATAAGGGAAAATGAATTCTGAAAAAAGGAATATATATATATATATTTATATATATAACTGACTTTACCATACACCTGAAACTAAAACAACATTGTAAATTATATATCAATAAAAAAGAGTAATGTAAAATCAGTTTAACAAAAATAAATCATGCTTATTATTATTTTTACCTCTGAGCCAACGAATATACTATACTATCTTGATCTTACAGAGAAGAAATTGGTGTTTTAACTTCTACAAGTTTACAAAGACAAAGAAGCACAGTGTCAAAATGAAAACCTATCTACCCTGAAACAGCACAGGGTATCTGCCCTGGATCAATCCATCGTGCCTGTTACATAGCCCAGCACACTGGCAGCTAGCGTCGCACACTTTAGATGCAGGGGGCGACATGCACATAGGCACACACAGACTTGTTCAGCCAGCTTCTTGAAATAACCAGGACCACAATCTGAAAAGAGTTTTTGTGTCTCTGAGAATCCTCAAAGACGCTTTGAAAGACTTGAAGAGAAATGATCTTAACAAAAGAACCAAAAAAAAAAAAAAAAAAGAAGAAACTTGAAAGTGAACAGAAGTTCTGAAGTGTGTGGGGGTGGAGAAAGCTATCTCAGAGAGGAACAGGGAAGGGAGCACTAACTCAAAGCAACCAGAATAGCTTAGTGAGCTACGGATCTGTGACTTGGTGATTCTGTGCCCCAGGGAGACCGCTGCTTGGCAAAGGAAGGATGGAGCTTACTGCGCTGAGATGGTCGGTTTCTGCACTTCCTACTGTGCACGAAGGGCTAGACCCAGCTGGCTAGGGATTTCCATGTCACTTAACCTGTTGTTCTTAGAAAACCGAGGACCTGATCTGCTGGGTCTCCTGGCTGACCAGAGGGGTTCCTTTGTGAGAAATAAAATCACCATGAACTCCACTGAGCCATGTGCTGTGCCAGGTTCTATGAAAGCAGCCATCCCTGCTAACTTCCTGCCCTCCCGGCCAGCCTCACTTCTGCCTGTTGGCTTTCCATCACCCCTGCAAGTTCAAGCACAAGCCCCTCTGTTGGCCACCAGGCTTATGCAGAAGTCACTCCTTTTTATCAGTGTTCATTGTTAACTGTAGCAGAAACAAGCTAATAAAGGAAGTACAGGCAAAAAAAGGCCAGGTTTGCACAATTAAAATGGAATAAACAGCCTGGCTGTACCACAAGGTGCTATAGATACAAAGAGAAAGTCAAAGAAGTGACCTGTGATGTTGATGTTTATTTGCTGGAACAGCTGAGAATTATCTCCTGACCTATGTCACCTTCATAACAGGTGGCCCTTTCTGAGTCCCATGGCACCTGGCTAGAGTGAGTGTGAAATCTTACTCATGCAGAAAACATGAACTTTTTTCTCCCTCTAAGGAAAAAAAAAAATCACAGGTCATATATGATTGGCTCTTCAATTGTAGTCATTTACTGTATTTGAATTTCTCTGTGGGAAAGGCTGTGTCCTTGCCTATTCCTTAGTTTGTGCATCTCTAATATAAGGAAACTATCAATTGCTCTGTTTCCCTTCCTGGAGTTTTTAGGGAAAGCCAGGCAGTAGCAAAAACAAAAACTGAAAAATATGTGAATACAAAGGACAAAGTTGCAAATCAGGTTAAAAACATTAGCAGAGAGTAAAGTACAGTTATGAAAAAAGTCACTTGGTTTCAAGAAATCCATGCCTGCAGCTTCTTTGGTTAAGAACTTGCTTGCTAGGCAGTCAGAGGTAAGTAATGCAGGACTGTATTTTCCAACATCCATGGCAATTTTGCATAGGTCAGAAAAACCTTGAACCTCCATGTCACACACAAGCCTTCCTAACACTCAGTACTAGAATCTGCACAGTGGGGCCACTGTGGTCAGTTGGATTCTGATAGGCAAGGTCTTCGGTGCTCCTTTGTCACCAGAGGAGGCAGACTGGTGTTCCAGTAGTAGTACTAGGGAGTGAAGACTCCTGGGCTAATAGGGTCAGGAGGTACCAAGAAGGCAGATAGGGAAAAAGAGGTGGCGGGGGGCAGGGAACAACCAGATATCAGCTATCAAGGAAGATCATCAGCACATTGGTCAGAAAAGTTGACATCATTAAACTCTTTTACCAGAAAAGCAAGAACAGAAAGGGATGAGGGACCCTGAAATATCATCTTACTTGAAGTCCCACAGTATTCTTGGTAACTTGAGGACACAGACTCTATGCAAAGGGCTCAAGGTGTGACTTGGACATCTGGCCTCCATAGCAGCCTTATTCATGACTCCACACTGTCATCCACTGGCAAAGAGCAGTAGGGCCCCATCCCCATGGGAGATAAGCCATGCTACCCCAAAGAGAGACGGAAGCTGGCTTCCTCTCCAAGCACTCTGGGGTCAGAAGAGGCTTCATCTGAGGGGCCTTGCCCTCAAACTGCTGACACCTCTCCTCACATTTTTCTCTTCTGAATCAGAGTTAGCACCAGGAGAACCCTACAGGGTCATGCTTGTCAGAAAAGGCACCCTAGCATGACCTACCTGGTTATGTGGTCTGACAGGCTGTCTGTGTGCCTTCACTATTTACTCAGAAGACATGCCTTATTACAAAGCGACCGCCAGAAAGAAAAGGAAACATCTGCAATTTGAATAAAGAATGGGGAAATCGCAACCTAAGAAGCCCATCAAAATAGACATTGTCAATGGTCACAGACTGAAAAAAAAAAAATGTAAAGGAATCAATAGGTAAAATGAATTGACAGTCATGGACATACACCAGCCACCTCCACTCGTTCCACTCGTGAAAGCACTGTGTATACAGGCATTTAAGTGTCATTAGCAGTATTTATGAATCCCTTCCATATGCAGGGTTTTACTTTGCAGATCAAGTGAAGTAAGGAGAGAGTAAAGAGAGACATGCTGAGACTCCATGCTGCTGGAAGAAAAAACCCTCATTTGTATTCCTAAGCCCTTTGCCATGAATTGCTGATGTCCCCAAACAAAAAGAAAGCTCGTGGTTTCTGTTCTGGTAGATTAAAAAGCCCTTTAGTTTAACAGCAAAGCATCTGTCTACCTTGTTATACATATGGCATCTAATCAGAATGCAGAATGCTAAGGCAGAAGGGAGTGAAGAAAGTGAAAATATTGGGGTGGGAAGCAAAGGAAGGTATTAAAAATAAGATTTAGGGAGTAAATCAAGGCAAGAAATTCTATAAAAGAAAGAGCGGGCATAGGAAACAGGACTCAGGAACGTAAGCAAAAGCTAATGTCAGGAAGAGGTGCACAGAAGGACAGAGAGAAATGTGTAAAACTGAAATGAAGTTGGATGAAGACAGGGGAAGAGAAAGATAGCCCGGCAGCAGATGGAGAGCAGCTGGGGAGAGGGAGAAAGGCTCTGATCGATCACATAGTCTGCAGGAGCTCAGTCCTGGGGTCGTGATGATCTTTTCAATGGACTGAACTCCACTCTGGGGGGTTAGGATCCTGGCAGAACCATTTGATTGAATCACGATTTTTCGATTGATCATTTCATGTCAGCCATCTTTGCTGCTATGAGTCATCACCTCTCAGAACCCTGCACAAAGGATACCATTCTGTCTTGAGAACTTTGGTGACATTAATTATTTTTTAAAGAGTCTATTAAAACTTGGACAGCCTCTGTTGACATTCCTCAAGGAGAGAAATGCCCTAGATACGAATAGCTGCTCTGTGATAACACGATGATTAAAAAAAAAAAAAAAAAGTGAAGTAGGAAAAAGGAGGCCTGGGAGACTGTGAGTCCATTTCTTCAAGAGCAGAACTAAATCATAGGTTTATTGAGAGTTATATGGATGCTGGTGTGCTTGTTTGGTGTCCACTTGCCCAGTCATCTTGGGATCTTAAACAGCTCATCTTTAATTCTGCGACATATAATTTCCTATGGAGATGAAGGTCTTTGGGGTGGAATGACAGGCAGCTACTCCAAGTATGCCTTGAAGTATTTAGGCCTGTAGACTTGATCACAACCTAACCAGAGTTAGAGAGACAAGATCCTCTTTCAGCTAAGACTCTTCCTCAGAGCATAGGCTTTGTTTTCTCTCCTCATTAAAAAAAAAAAAAAATTGTCTATATATATATATATATTCTGCCTGGGTAGGAGGAGCTGGCTACAGCCCAATGGAGCGGATTATTCACCAACTTCAATTATCTGCACTAATGCTCCCCTTCATTGGTGAAGGTAATTGAGAGTTAAATGTATTTACCAGGACGGGGCTGTAAAGCTGAAACAATTTTAGAGGTGTGGTGTAGAAATGAAAAAGTAGAAAAAGCACTGGTCTAGACAGTGCTTTTTGAAAACATATTTCACATAACTCTAGGAAGATAGCTAGGTCCTGAGGGGAGGGGAGGTATTTCAGAAGAGCTATTAGAAGTGCTATTAGGTTTTCAGAGATTTTGGTGGTTATTGAACTTTTTGTATTTTAAGTGAGGATGAGGGTATTATCTCTGAATCCAATTCCTTTGTCTCCTTCTATTTCCAAAGGCACTCTGGTCTTCATCCTGCCGTGGAGCATTGCTCCCAGGAGCAATCTAGCATCCCTGTGGAAAGTGGCCGACCTAAATGTGGCTCTCCAAAGACAAAAATTTTATTCTGGGTATTTTACGATGACCCAGATATGGTATAATATAAAATAGAGAGAATATATTACTGTGGGTCCCATAATGTCTATTTCAAAGCTTCCTAACCTAATATCTACTTATAGTATTATTATTTTTAGGTCCTGCCTCTCCTTTCACAAGGACTAATGACCACAGGGTAGCATACACATCTACCCTTTAACACTCTGAATAAGAAGCCAAAAGTTTTGTTTCTCTCTTTTTTTTTTTAAGTACACAGATGGCATCTATTTTCAAAAATACTAAAATCACTGGGTTTATAACTTCTTGAAATGCCAATTAGTTTGATGATACAAATATAAATCTACACAAGCATGAATTCATCAAAATTATAACTCCTGATTTGCAGCAGGACAATTTCCTGTTGCTGCTGATCATTAACAAACCACATGTCTTTTCCCCTCAGAGCCTTGGCACATACTCTGGGTGCCTCCACCCAGCATATGGTTGGCTCCTTCATATCCCCCTGGATCTCAGCTTAAAGGTCACCTCCTCAGTGAGGCCTTCCTTGATACCTCTGCCACAAGGATACTACCTCAGAATTCTATTTATTCTTTATAATGGTACTATACAGTACTATGTAGTACTTAGAGTACATAGTAATTTATAGTTCTATAGTATTGTTTCTAATTATGTTATTTATTTGTTTGTTTAAAATGGCCTGTCCTTGTGAATAGATATATGTATCACAGTGTTCATAGCAGTATTATTCACAATAGCCAGGACATAGAAGCAACTTAAATGTCCATCGCCAGATGAATGAATAAAGATGTGTTACATATCTACAATGAAATACGACTCAGTCATAAAAAATAATAATGCCATTTGCAGCAATATTGATAGACTCAGAGATTTTCATACTCAGCAAAGTGAGCCAGACAAAGACAAATAGCATATGATGCTGCTTATATGTAGAATCTAAAAAAAATGATACAAATGAACTTATATACAAAACAGAAATAGACCCACAGACATAACGAATCTACAGTTACCAAAGGAGAAGTGGGGAATAGATTCAGTTCAGTTTAGTTCAGTTGCTCAGTCGTGTCCGACTCTTCGCGACCCCATGAATTGCAGCACGCCAGGCCTCCCTGTCTATCACCAGCTCCCGGAGTTCATTCAGACTCACGTCCATCGAGTCCATGATGCCATCCAGCCATCTCATCCTGGGTTGTCCCCTTCTCCTCTTGCCCCTAGTCTCTCCCAGCATCAGAGTCTTTTCCAATGAGTCAACTCTTCGCATGAGGTGGCCAAAGTACTGGAGCTTCAGCTTTAGCATCATTCCTTCCAAAGAAATCCCAGGGTTGATCTCCTTCTGAATGGACTGGTTGGATCTCCTTTTAGTCCAAGGGACCTTCAAGAGTCTTCTCCAACACCACAGTTCAAACGCATCAATTTTTCGGTGCTCAGCCTTCTTCACAGTCCAACTCTCACATCCATACATGACTACTGGAAAAACCATGGCCTTGACTAGGTGGACCTTAGTCGGCAAAGTAATGTCTCTGCTTTTGAATATACTATCTAGGTTGGTCATAACTTTTCATCCAAGGAGTAAGCGTCTTTTAATTTCATGGCTGCAGTCACCATCTGCAGTGATTTTGGAGCCCAAAAAAATAAAGTCTGACACTGTTTCTACTGTTTCCCCATCTATTTCCCATGAAGTGATGGGACCAGATGCCATGAGTTTGGAATAACATACACACACTGCTCTATTTAACATAGATAATCAACAAGCACCTACTGTATAGCACAGGGAACTATATTTAGTATTTTGTCATAACCTATAAGTAGAAATAATCTGAATATATATATATATGTAAAACTGAATCCCTTTGTCATACAGCTAGAAGTAACACAATATTGTAAATCAATTACATTTCAATAAAAAATTAAATTGAAAATAATAAAATGGGTCTGTCTTCACAACAGACTGTAAACCCATTGAAGCAGGCATCGTGTTTTTCCTGTACACTCTTTCTTCCCTACTGCTAGCAATGGGCCTGTCCCGGAACATAGCACATGCATAACTAATGCTGAATTATGAATACATGAAGGAAAGATGTCTGGGTTTTCATTGTGGTTGGTGGATGCCCCTTTCACCAACACATCACTCTGAATCCCTTCAATAATTATATGTCCTGGGTTTTATAAAGGAAAGAAAAAACTCTTCACTTTCATGAACATTTAAAATATTTTGTTCCTCTAGTACTACTGCCAATAATAGTGAAAGTTGTTGTGACACACCTATTTTGCACGCATTCATTTATCTAATACTCACAACAAATCTGTAAGGAAGTACTTTTACTACTTTACATGTAAGGACAAGAGAGCTAGTTCGGTTAAGGAATTTGCCCATACTAGCTATTAACAAATGATAAGATAGACTCAAAACTCAACTCTATGTGATGTCAAAATTCTCATCATTCATTGACTCATGTATATTTAAGTCTCATCCATATTAGAATTACGAACTATTTATTTTTAATTCATATATATATTTCAGTTCAGTTCAGTTCAGTTGCTCAGTTGTGTCCGACCCTTTGCGACACCATGAACTGCAGCATGCTAGGCCTCCCTGTCCATCACTAACTCCCGGAGTTCACTCAAACTCATGTCCATTGAGTCGGTGATGCCATCCAGCCATCTCATCCTCTGTCGTCCCCTTTTCCTCCTGCTCCCAATTCCTCCCAGCATCAGGGTCTTTTCCAATGAGTCAACTCTTCTCATGAGGTGGCCAAAGTACTGGAGTTTCAGCTTCAGCATCAGTCCTTCCAATGAACACCCAGGACTAATCTCCTTTAGGATGGACTGGTTGGATCTCCTTGCAGTCTAAGGGACTCTCAAGAGTCTTCTCCAACACCACAGTTCAAAGGCATCAATTCTTCATCACTCAGCTTGCTTCACAGTCCAACTCTCACATCCATACATGACCACTGGGAAAACCATAGCCTTGACTAGACAGACCTTTGTTGGAAAGGTAATACCTCTGCTTTTTGAATATGCTGTCTAGGTTGGTCATAACTTTCCTTCCAAGGAGTAAGTGACTTTTAATTTCATGGCTGCAATCACCATCTGCAGTGATTTTGGAGCCCCCCAAAATAAATTCTGACACTGTTTTCACTCTTTCCCCATCTATTTCCCATGAAGTGATGGGACCAGATGCCATGATCTTCGTTTTCTGAATGTTGAGCGTTAAGCCAACTTGTACACTCTCCTCTTTCACTTTCATCAAGAGGCTTTTTAGTTCCTGTTCACTTTCTGCCATTAGGGTGGTGTCATCTGCATATCTGAGGTTATTGATATTTCTCCTGGCAGTCTTGATTTCAGATGGAGAAACTATATACAGTCAGCAAAAACAAGACCAGGAGCTGACTATGGCTCAGATCATGAACTCCTTATTGCCAAATTCAGACTTAAATTGAAGGAAGTAGGGAAAACCATTAGACCATTCAGGTATGACCTAAATCAAATCCCTTATGATTATACAGTGGAAGTGAGAAATAGATTTAAGGGTCTAGATCTGATAGAGTGTCTGATGAACTATGGACAGAGGTTCCTGACATTGTACAGGAGACAGGGATCAAGACCATCCTCGTGGAAAAGAAATGCAAAAAAGCAAAATGGCTGTCTGGGGAGGCCTTACAAATAGCTGTGAAAAGAAGAGAAGCAAAAAGCAAAGGAGAAAAGGAAAGATACAAGCATCTGAATGCAGAGTTCCGAAGAATAGCAAGAAGAGATAAGAAAGCCTTCAAAAGTGATCAACACAAAGACATAGAGGAAAACAACAGAATGGGAAAGACTAGAGATCTCTCCAAGAAAATTAGAGATACCAAGGGAACATTTCATGCAAAGATGGGCTCGATAAAGGACAGAAATGGATCTAACACAAGCAGAAGATATTAAGAAGAGGTGGCATGAATACACAGAAGAACTGTACAAAAAAGATCTTCAAGACCAAGATAATCATGATGCTGTGATCACTCACCTAGAGCCAGACATCCTGGAATGTGAAGTCAAGTGGGCCTTAGAAAGCATCACTACGAACAAAGCTAAAGGAGGTGATGGAATTCCAGTGGAGCTATTTAAAATCCTGAAAGATGATGCTGTGAAAGTGCTGCACTCAATATGCCAGCAAATGTGGAAAACTCACCAGTGGCCACAGGACTGGAAAAGGTCAGTTTTCATTCCAGTCTCAAAGAAAGGCAATGCCAAAGAATGCTCAAACTACCACACAATTGCACTCATCTCACACACTAGTAAAGTAATGCTCAAAATTCTCCAAGCCAGGCTTCAGAAGTATGTGAACTATGAACTTCCAGATGTTCAAGCTCGCTTTAGAAAAGGCAGAGGAACCAAAGATCAAATTGCCAACATCTGCTGGATCATGATAAAAGCAAGAGAGTTCTAGAAAAACATCTATTTCTGCTTTATTGACTATGCCAAAGCCTTTGACTGTGTGGATCAGAATAAACGGTGGAAAATTCTGAAAGAGATGGGAATACCACACCACCTGACCTGCCTCTTCAGAAACGTATATGCTTGTCAGGGAGCAACAGTTAGAACTGGACATGGAACAGCAGACTGGTTCCAAATAAGAAAAGGAGTACATCAAGGCTGTATATATATTTATTCATGTATATAATTCTCATAGAACCTGTAATCTCATAGAAACTGCTCTCCTGAATTTGTAGAATCCTGGATACTTTTAATGAGCTAATTAATTACAAAAATTAAGTAAATCTAACTGAATGCTAGCCCATTCACAGGCTCTGAGAAAAACATCAAAAGATTTTTCTTGAGCACTAGATTTCCTTTGGGCTTAGTTATCAAAAACTCTGCACCTCAAAATGTTATTTTTATTAGCACGATTGGATCTTATGGTACATTTCCTTGCAATTTCATCTGCTGAACAACATAACATTTTTGACAAGTTAAATTATATTTTCCCATCTAGAATACAGAAATTGAAATATTTACCAGCCATCGAACTCTCAGAAATTGAATGAGAGGGCTCATGTCCTGGATTTCTTTCTATGGTGTCTCATGCAGGGCACGCCATAGACTGTACACATAGAAGCAGTGGAAGTGTTTGCAGAACAGAATTTCTGTAAGGAGGGATTCATGTCATAGTAGGATTCCACAGTAAGCCCATTTAAGACTGAAAATATTTACCCTGTCTAATCAACCAAAGGACTGAGGATGATTTTCTTTTTTTATCCACACCTATTTCTACCAGGAGAGGCACCTCTATCATTCGGATTTATCTCAGCAAGCAATAAGATAAACGAAGATCTGACAAACTGAACGTGGTCAAATCACACCGAATAGCCCATCAGAATAATATGGCCTGAAATTTTGTTTTGCACAATAGTCTTTATCTTTGCCTAAATTATCAACAATTTCACATATTGGATGACTGGAAGAAACTGAAGTCCTACAACTGTCCTGCTGTTCAAATTAACTGATATAGTCATTGTAATAATTGCCTCTATCCTGAAAGTGGTTTTGCAAACATTCTTATCAAAAATAAATGACAACAACAAAAACCCAAATCAGATGTTTTAAAAAAATATTCTCAATATCAATGCATGCATGTGTATGCATTTTAAAACTGTTACAGAATGGTACTTAATTCTCGCATAAATGGTACTGTTGCTTACCTAAAAAAATACATGAGTCAATTGCAAAATAATTATGATTAATACAATGATCTGAATAACACAATGATCTGGACAGTTCAAAGCAATGGCTTAAACTTTTTCTGAGAAGTAGTTTTTAAATAATAAAGTTTTTAGAATTTAGTTTATTTCACCCATCTTTTACAAGAAAAAAAATTCTTTTATTTGGAAAATATTGCAATAAACTGGAAGATGAAATCTTTCCAAATGCAGAAACAATCAAATTTCAGAGCTTTAGAATAGTGTAAGCTATAAAACAAGAAGGGCCTATATGTAGGATGGCTGTGAGCTACTAAATATTAAACACATTTACCTTACACTAAAAAAGGGAAAAAAAAAAGGTGTTACTTATATTACTCAATTGTTCTGAAGTTATTGCTTTTTTACCTAACATTTTTTTTTCCATTTGTTTGTTTGTATTTCGATGCTGAATCGGATCTCTCTCTACACTTCAGTGATCAGAACAATTGAAATATTTGTATGTATATGAATCAGAAGACACAGCTAAACAAACAAACAAACAAACAAACCTCTTCTAGTAAGAAACAATGGAGTAGCTGTTGAAAAATGCTGGCAATTAGTGTTTTGCTTTGTTGCTAGATTTTGTGACCTATGTGATTGAAGATAAATACTGTATACCCACTCATTTAACATTTTGAAGCATCTACGCTGGCCCACATGGACTCAATGCTCCACCTGGGGATTTCACTCCACTAATGCTTACTTTAATCAACATTGTAGCAGGGGTGGGGGGGGGGGAGAAAAAGAGAGCTCTGGAAGTAGAGCTAAAATGAATTATTTGAGGGCAAACATATTCCTAACTTCAGAATCTCTATCTTTCTTTTGAAATGTCCAAAGCGAATGGTATATTGATTTTTTACAGCATACCCTGCACTTTTCACTGATTGGTATCAAGGTTGTGGAGGCATCTGTTAAGTGAGCTCAAAATTCTCTTCTACGTGTAAACAAAATCCACAGTTTTAATCAAATTTAATGTACTCTGGCCTATATGTGTCTTGTGAAAGTCACAGCGGTCTATGTAACAGAATTGAAAGCATACGTTACAAAAACCCTCACCTTTCAGATCTCTTGAAAGCAGAGATTATCAGAGGTAGTGTCGGTATGTTCTTTTAAGTTACCTCTGAAGAGGCAACAGGGGCATGGGAAATGAGATTTGCATTTCAGAGCTGGAACCAACATCGGTTACAAAGATATGATGAATTACAAAATATCTATATCTGAAGGACAATGAGATCCTGGGCACAGGAGTTCATTTCCTACAGTAAAGAGCAGGGGTTTCAGGTATTCACATCTCTAGGTCCCATCTCAAAAAGCTCCCAATAAGGAGGTAAAAATGCTACTCGCATACTGATAAATTCTCCTCATCCACAAATGAGCTGGCCCTACCCCAAAGGAAACCTGTGAATGACATCCAAGAAGAATCACACTTGGTGCTCCTCAAATTCTGGAAGTGCTAATTTAATGTACCATATCACTGAATATGCTTTACAAGTAAACTTGATACTATGAAGAAAACTTTTCAGTACAATTACCTTTAGGCCATTTATTAAAAAGTAAGGTACCTATTTAGTATACATCATAAACTTTCCCTAACGATTTTTACTAACAAAAACATCTATTGACCTGAACAGGAAAATGGCCAAGTATTGTCAACAGGATTATATAGGGAGAATCTGTGAAAAGAATATTAAGTATTCATGTAAGGGAAAGGGGTTTTGGAGTCTGTCCAAGAAAGATGGGAATATGGCATAGAATTATAGCAAAGATAAGCATTCTGTATTAATTTTTTATGTAACCCAAGGCAAGAGATGAATACTTATATGAATCTCAGCTTTCTTATCTGTTAATTTTGGGTGATAATCCAACAGCTCAACAGTTGTAGTGAGAAGCAGTTTGTTAATCCCTAATTATTTTATACAGTAATGTTTCCTACACAGGAAGGTATTTAAAAGGTATTCAAAATATATGTTTTTATTAATTGCTAAGCTAACCCTGATGCTGGGAAAGATTGAAGGCAGGAAGAGAAGGGGATGACAGAGAATGAGATGGTTGGATGGCACCACTGACTCAATGTACATGAGTTTGAGTAAACTCTGGGAGTTGGTGATGGACAGGGAAGCCCAGTGCGCTGCAGTCCATGGGGTCACAAAGAGTCAGACATGACTGAGTGAACTGAACTGAACTGAAGCTAACCCTATGACCTATTCAGTACATTAGAGAATAGTGTTTCCATAATACCTCTTTTTCCCCTACAAAGAGCTTACTAGCCATTCAGTACTGAAGGAGCAGCCTAGACACCAATCGGTTTGCTGTAACGTCACTTCAGAGCACAGCTATTAAGCTGTCATGATCATGTCTTAGTCAGAGAAGAGTAAAATGGGAAACAGCACAACTTCTTCCCATTTATCCAAAGGAACAGAATGGCCTTACCTTTATAAATCTGCTGAAGAATCTACCTTTTGGTATAAGTAACAGTTTTTTCATACTACTCTCACTTTCCACACACAGAAATTAATATTGAGAGACTCTTAACATACCATAGGGCACACACACATATGCGCACATGTACACATCCATACAAACATGTATGTGCCCATCAAGGTCAAGTTAAGGTTTTTTTTTTAATCCTGATATTTGTATTATTTCATATTTTGCTTTGTGTCTCTCCTTTTTCCCCCTGAAGTGTAAGCTTTGCAAAGGCATTAAGGAGATCTGAATTTACCTGTTCATTTCTATACAGCCATATGTATATGCATCTATAAATATGCATCCTCAATTAGCACACTGAGCTTCTTTCTACTATCTTCTTCTCTCATTTTCAGGTCCTTGAGAACAGAAATTATAACTTTTTCAATTACTCAAATCCAGAGCCTAGCATATATATATATGTATATACACACACACATATATATACATCCCCTTCATGGATCACTGCCTTGTCATGGCGAAGGGACTTGTGTAACTCAATGAAGCTATGAGCCCTGCCGTACAGGGCCACCCAAGATGGATGGGTCATAGCAGATGGTTTTGACAAAATCCGCTGGAGGAGGGCATGGCAAACCATCCCAGTATATTTGTCTTGAGAACCTCATGAACTGTATGAAAGGCCAAAAATATGTGACACCAAAATATGAGTCCCTCAGGTCTGAAGGTGTCCAATATGCCTGTGGGGAAGAGTGGGAAAGAATTACCAATAGCCCCAGAATGAATGAAGTGGCTGGGTCAAAGTGGATATGATGTGGTTGTGTCTGGTGATGGAAGTAAAATCTGATGTGGCAAAGAACAGTATTGTATAGGAACTAGGAATGTTAGGCCCATGAATCAAGGAAAACTGGATGTGGTCAATCAGGAATAAACATGGACATTCTAGGAATCAGTGAACTAAAATGGACGGGAATAGGTAAATTTAATTCAGATGACCATTATATCTACTACTGCGGATAAAAATCTCATAGAAGAAATGGAGTAGCCCTCATAATCAACAAAAGAGTCTGAAATATAGTACTCGGGTGCAATCTCAAAAATGACAGAACACGCTTGGTTCGTTTCCAAGGCAAGCGATTCAACATCACAGTAATCCAGGTCTATGCCCCTACCACCGATGCTGAAGAACCTGAAGTTAATCAGTTCTATGAAGACCTAGGAGACCTCCTAGAACTGACACCTAAAAAAGATGTTCTATTCATTATCAGGGATTGGAGTGCAAAAGTAAGAAGCCAATATACACCTGGAGTAACAGGCAAGTTTGACCCTGGAGAACAAAATGAAGCAGGGAAAAGGTTAATTTAATTCTGCCAAGAGAAAGCACTAATCATAGCATTAGCTTTCAACAACACAAGAGACGACTTTACACATGTACATCACCAAACGGTCAACACTGAAATCAAACTGATTACATTCTTTGTAGCCGAAGATGGAGAAGCTTTATACAGTCAACAAAAACAAGACCAAGAGCTGACTGTGGCTCAGATCATCAGTTTCTCATAGCAAAGTTCAGGCTTACACTAAAGAAAACTGGGGAAAACAATAGGCCAGCCAGACATGACCTAAATCAAATCCCGTATGAATCTGCAGTAGAGGTCACAAATAGATTCAAGGGACTAGATCTAATTAACAGTGTGCCTGAGGAACAAACAAAGCCATTCCAAAGGAAAAGAAGAGCAAGAAGGCAAAGTTTACCTGAGGAGGCTTTACAAATAACAGGAGAAAGAAGAGAAGCAAAAATCAAGTCAGTGAGGGAAAGGTACATGCAATTAAACATGGAGTTCCAAAAACGAACTAAAAGATATAAGAAGACCTTCTTCAATGAACAATGCTTAATAATAGAAGAAAACAACAAAAAGGAAAAGACTAGAGATCTCTTCAGGAAAATTGGAAACATCAAGCGAGCATTCTGCCCAAAGATAGGCACAATAAAGGGCGAAAATGATCGAGATCTAGTAGACACCAAAGAGGCCAAGAAGAGATGGAAAGAATTCACGGAAGAACTGTATAAAGAAGATCTTAATGAACTGGATTACTATGATGGTGTGAGGAGTCACCCAGAGCCAGACATTCTGAAGTGTGAAGTCAAGCGGGCCTTAAGAAGCACTGCTCTAAAAAAAAAGCTAGTGGATGCAATGACATTCCAGCAGAACTATTCAAATCACTACAGGAGGATGCCATCAAGGTGTTGCACTCATTATGTCAGAAAATCTGGAAGACCCAGCAGTGGCCACAGGACTGGAAATGGTCAATCCTCATCCCAATTCCCAAGAAGGCTAGTACCAAAGAATGCGCTAACCACTGGGCAGTTGCACTCATCTCCCATGATAGTAAGGTCATGCTTAAAATCTTTCATGCTAGGCTTCAGCATTATGTGAACCAAGAACTTCAGATATCCAAGCTGAGTGTAGAAAATGAAAAAGAAGCAGAGATCAAATTGCCAACATCTGCTGGATTATAGAGAAAGCAAGGGAATTTCAGGGAAAAAAAAATCTATCTCTATTTCATAGACTTTGCTAAAGCCTTTGACTGTGTACATCATGACAAACTGTGCTTTCCACAAACTGTGGAATACCAGACCATCTTACCTGTCTCCTGAGACACCTGTATGTGGCTCAAGAAGAAACTGTTAGAACACTTTATGGAACAACTGACTGGTTCAAGATTGAGAAAAGAGTATTGAGACAGCTTCTAGTGTCAACCTTTTTGTTTAACCTATATGCTGAGCACATCATGAGAAATGCTGGGCTAGATGAGTTACAAGCCAGAATCAAGATAGGCGGGAGAAACATCAACAACCTCAGAAATGCAGATGATACCATTCTAATGGCAGAAAGTGAAGAGGAACTAAAGAGACTTTTGATGAGGATGAAGGAGGAGAGTGAAAGAGCTGGTTTAAGACTAAATACTAAATAAAATAAAATAAGATCATGGCATCCACCCCAATTACTGCATGGCAAATAGAAGGGGAAAAGATGCACGGTTGAGCGACTGAACTGAACTGAACTGAAATGAGTGACAGATTTCTTTTTCTTGGGCTCCAAAATCACTGTGGATGGTGACTGCAGCCATGAAATCAGAAGACGATTGCTTCTTGGCAGGAAAGCCATGAGGGGAAGGGCTGATGAATCACAGAGCATATATCACTGGTCCTCCATATCAAAGAGTTCTGCATTTGTGGATTTAACTAACATGGATAATCCAAGGATATAGAACCCAAGGATACAGAGGGTCAACTATTCTAAGTTAGGATATATATGAACTTGAACATCAGCAGAGTTTGTTATCTGCAGGGGGTCTTGGAACCAATGTTTCATGGATACCAATGGATGACTGTAATATAAATTGAATGGAAATAAGCTGTTGATATTCTAATGAGAAATGTATGGTGATAACTACTGTAATTGATATCAGAAAATCCTAAGTTCCACAGTTCCTAATTAGTCATAAAATTCCTGGAATAAAGGGCAAGTTAAGATGTAATTTAATACATTATAACCTGAAGGTCTGAGGATTCACTTTCTCAGTGGGACAGTCTTCTTAATGTACGAGATCAGATTTGTCTATATACATTTCTCCTGATCCTATGTAAGAATTTCTCCAATTGATAAACATAGGAGAATAAATGGTAAATGAGGGGAATCTGCTGTTCCACCAGGCCAGAAGCATGGTATCTCTGACTAAAACATCAGGTGGCTTTTATAAATTGAAAAAAATCACTTGTGTCTTTTAAGAGTAAAGAGGTTAGCAGTCAGGTCTCTCACTTCTTTTTAATTTTTAAAATATGCCTGATAAAGCTCTTAGATCAATGAGAGTCACTCTGGTTGTAATGAATTGCATACTTTTCTGTTCTTGACTCAAGTTGGCTTACTCTGTTTACATTGGTGACTGGTGTTAAGGTCTAGGGAAAAATTCTAAATTCTTCAATATATTTGTCTACACATTGGGCTCCTTCATCATTGGTTGACGCATGTCACTGCCTATTACATTAATATTTGGCATGAGTCTAACACTCACTCTTTCTACAGTACATACAATACAGTATTTGGAGAAAAAGGCTAGGACTTAGTACACGTGCTGTATAAGAATCGCATAGCTTGGATTTTTTTGCTATTGTTACAAAAGCTATCATCCTTCTATGTTCTGGTTCACATACAAAGAGCTTATTCTCTTTAAATAATGTGGAGGGACCCACATTTATATTTCACACTCATAATACTTACTAGGACCAACATGCCTAGCCTTGTGCTAGTTACTAGGGATAAAAGATGACAAGACAATTCTGCTGTTTTCAGAGAGCTCACATGTCATAAAAACTTCAGTGAATTCTTTTTTTTAATATAAATTTATTTAGTTTAATTGGAGGTTAATTACTTTACAATATTTATTGGTTTTGCCATACATCAACATGAATAAAATGGTTTCCAAGGTCTAATCCAAGAATAGGAGTTCAGGGAGAACAAAACCACAAGTGAGGATGTGCGAACCGTATTAATATTTAAATGGCAGGAATCATTTTAACAAATTCATTAAGACAAAAATGATCTTATTATTATCTTTTAAAGATATTGCAACCCCACCCCCACCCCCATTGTCAAGCTCTGCTTTTATGGAGCCACTAGCAAGGAAAACTGCTTGAGAAATGTCAGGACTGGAAGAAGTTGGGAAGCTTTTCTCTTTTTCTTAGGGGGCTTTAGAAATTCAGAAAGAGTTAGGGGTGGCAAAGAATGGTTTTAATACTGAGGGCTCTATAACAAGGGTAAAAAGAGTACAGTAGAGCTGCCTTGGGGAAAAATGTGGTCTCTGACTGGGACACCCTGTTCCTGAAAAGAATGCCTTCCAAGCATAATTGCAAGGAATAAACAAAAACTAATAATTTATTAAATTCACTGTATACCTCCTAGTACAGGTGAAGCTCTGTGATGCTAAATGCTTACATGTATATCCTATCATGCAATTCTTACAATGACCATATTGTATAAATAATATTATTACCATTTTCTATAAATGGGAAAACTGTGGTTTATCTTGAAAACTAATTATTTGGGATTGATCTTCATCTGATTCTTAAAGATAAGATTTTTTAACCATTTGGTGATTTGGAAACCACTCTCTGGTATCCTACGGAGTACGGTAGGCATTCAACATATTTTGTAGACGCCCAGGAAATCCAAGCCTTTCCAAGACCTTACTTGCATGATTTCTGGGATGATGAGGTAGTGGCTGTTATCCCCTCATGAACTAGCTTTAACTTGGTAACTATATTCTGATAGGTGATCGAGTTTTTTTTTTCCCCTGCCATGACAGAACATCATGTCAACATTAGAGAACCAATATTTGCTGCTGCATGCAGTGAACCCGCAGCGACAAAGCTGTTCTTGTGGAAGGAAGATAAACAATCTGAGCAGGCCTCATAAAATGTGAGAATGGAATAGTGGGATCTTTTTAAGGAAACTTTCTTCTAGCCTGCAATACACATGAGAGTGATTCATCCTCATGTGGAACCAGGGATGGATGCAAACTTCCCTTCCCCCTGGGACAAGTCTGACATCCATCTACGAAGACCTTGAGGCCTCCCTGTCATTGCCAGGCTGTTAGCAGAGGAGCTTCTCAAGGCTGATTGCAGCCACTAGACCCCACGGTGCCACCAAACCAAGCCTTTGCAGGACCTTGAGAGGCTTTCTTCTGTCCAAGTTGCCCCCCAGGGCCTATAAGAGGGCAAGCCCAGGGCTCAGAGCCCCAGGGGCTGGAAGGAAATGTCATCTTTCCAGCTAGCCTGTTAGCTGAAAGATGACAGCTCCTCCTCTTTTCTGTTATTCTCATGAAGCTGTTAAGCTCAAGTCACCAGAGGAAGACAAATTTATATCTCCCCCCTCATGCTCTGTGAATTTTAAAGGAGAGGATGGTCTCCTCATAGTCTCCTTCTTAAATATCAGCTTATTTAAGAGACTCACAAAGACTGAAATCCAGAGCCCAGGGTTTATAACTTGGCTGGGCCAGTGTGCCCTTGCAGTGATATACTAATAAGAGTAGAGAGTTATATATTCACAGAAGTCTGATATGAGAGAATCTGCAGACAAACCCCCTGAACATGTCCAGTCTCATCTGATCTCAGAAGCTAAGCAGGCTTGGGCCTGGTTAGTACTTGAGTGGGAGACAGAAGTTCTTCAGAATAACACCAAGGTCAGAAAACATGGAGGAAAGATGGAAAAGAGTAATAGATTAAAATATATAAATACATTATCTCTTATAAAAGTAAAATGCAAATAAAAACTGGAAAAAAAAAACACAACAGGTGCACAGACCAACTTTTAAAAAACACCCAAAGCAAATTATTTATCAAGAAATATAAATTAAAAGAAGATGATCATTTTGTCCATTAAAGTAACAAAGATAAAAGCAAATGGTTTTCCTAACATTAATGAGGGTGTTGCCAGAGTTGTAAATTGGTACAGACTCTGAGGCAGATGTGGCGGTACTTATCAAAAGTTTTAAAGATAGGTGAAACAATTTGATAGAATAATGGTTATTTCTAAGAATTTATAATAAAGAAGCAATAAAAAATGCCCACAAAGAATTAGTTGTGGAAATGTTCACTGAAGTTTGTTTATAATTGTAGGGTGGGGATGGGGGGTAGTCAACCTAAATGTCAAACAATAGGGGGTTGATTACATTTTCTAGAAATCCTTCAACAGAATGCTTGGAAGCTTTTAAAAATAGTGCTGTGGAAGTTTAACTAGACACATACAATTAGGTTATGGTGATAACATAATATTAAATGGAAAAATTCCTTTGCAAAATGATGTATAGGCTAACTGACCATGGGTGTTAAGTTGCTTCAGTTGTATCTGATTCTTTGCAACCCAATAGACTGTAGCCAGCCAGGTTTTTTTGTCCATGAGATTCTCTAGGTAAAAATACTGGAATGGGTTGCCATGCCCTCCTCCAGGGGATCTTCCCAACCCAGGGATCAAACCCACGTCCCTTGTGTCTCCTGCACTGGCAGGTATGTTATTTATCACTATAACCACCTGGGAGGCCCCAATTTACCATAGTTTCTGAATATATACTAAACATGACAGAATACACAAGATAATTTTCACACTAGTTATCTATGGGTAGTAGCACCAGACTCAATTTTCAGGGCTCTTCCTTCTGCTCTTATGTATTTTCTGATGTTTCTGTAATAAGTATATATTACTTATGTAAAAAAAAATGTTAAAAGTAAAATTTTCTAGAAATTAGTCTGGAAAGAGAATCCACAAATGTAAATTTTCCTTGCTCTGCTAAAATATCCAACTCTATAGAAACACAAAGTTGTACCATATGGCAAGAAGAAAAAATCCCAAGGCTAGAGTCTATTTTCATTTAGTAGTTCTAATTAGAATGAAGAAAACCCCCAATATGAACTATAATGAGACTATGGGCTTGACATCTTCTAAAGATCATGTACTTTGTAGCCATAATGACCTGAGACTGGTCTCTGCTTTGTAAAATTTGTAAAACTAACAGCAATTCTCTGAGTCTTTTCTATAAATGTAATATGAAGATACTACTTATGGCACAATGCAGTGAGAATGAATGATAATGTATTAGGAAGCATCTGGTGTATGGTAGGTGCTCACGAAGTGTTGTCTTCCTTCCTTTCCTTCCTGAGGCCTTGGTGCTGGGTATCAAGGGCAGAGCAAAACATGGCTTCCTGGGTGAGAAGTGAATGGGTTTCCTCAAGAATGGAGGGACCTTCCTCAGAGGACTCAGGAGGCCCATTTGCAGGGCCCTGGACAACAACCTGGCCTCTTCCTTCTCACACTCAACCTGAATCAACTCTGCCAAGTTTCTCTAACTTTACCTTTAGATTTTTTTTCTCCCGTTCTTCAGAAATGTCCCTTAATGTTGGGACACATAAAATGTCCTGGTTTTTCTACGCAGTGACAGGAGACACCAGTAAGGATGCTGACTGGAACTTGGAATCAAGAGCCTAGACAAACAGTCCTTGAAAATGAACATAGATCTTCAGCGCTCAGGGAAGTCTCAAAAATACTATCTTAGTTACACTGCCCCCTTCCTTCTCTCTTTCTCTCTCTCTCTCTCTCTCTCTCTCTCTCTCGCTCTCTCTCTCTCTCTCTCTCTCTCTCTCTCTCTCTCTCGCTCGCTCGCTCTCTACACTGCCCCCTTCCTTCTCTCTCTCTCGCTCTCCACACTGCACCGTCCTGTCCTTCTCTTTCTCTCTCTCACTCTCCACACTGCACCTTCCTTCTCTCTCTCTCTCCCTCTCCACACTGCACCTTCCTTCTCTCTCTCTCCCTCTCCACACTGCCACCGTCCTTCTCTTTCCCTCTCTCGCTCGCTCTGATTTCACCAGCGCAGACTGGCTTGCTTTCCTCTCTGCTTTCCTCTCTATCCTCTTTCTCCCTTCCTGCTCCTCCGTTTCCACTGCTGCTACTTCTGTTTTTTCCCTTCTTTCCACTCTTCTTTCCCTCCCTCTCCTTTTCTTCATCCTCTTTCCTCTTCCTCCTCTTCTCTTTACTCTTCCCTTTTCTTTTTCCTCCTCCTTTGTATTCTTCCTCTGAATGGAAAGAATTTAATTTGGATAAAGGACAGATTATCAGATTATTCTCTACTTGGAGGCCACCAGAATCCTCCCAAACTCTGCCAGGCAACATCTGCTACTATAACAACTTGTCTCATACTTCTCATTTCTCAAAGACTTCCCTGCTGGCTCAGAGGTTAAAGCATCTGCCTGCAGTGTGGGAGACCTGGGTTCAATCCCTGGGTTGGGATGATCCCCTGGAGAAGAAAATGGCAACCTACTCCAGTATTCTTGCCTGGAAAATCCCATGGACAGAGGAGCCTGGTGGGCTACAGTCCACGGGGTAGCAAAGAGCAGGACACGAGTGAAACGCTTCCCTAATTAAATAAAATGGAAAGCTAGAGTTACACTGCACACATTACCATTAGCAAGTCACCAGTTCAGGGGGCAGCAACAGGTCAGAAATGTCTCTGCTAGAAATCTAACGAATCGCCTGCCATGTTCTTACTCCACCTCAGGGTTGTGCATGATATCTTCTCGACAAGTTAGAGTTCTCATCATCTGGTTGACACTGGATTCATGAAGTTTCAAAAAAAAATTAAAGCTTTATTAATTATATTTTCTGGTGTTTTTAGTCAGGAAAATCAACTAAGTTTATTACCTTCTAAATGGGGAATATAGTGACCCAGAAGAGGAAAATCAAGTCTTGCTTAATGGGTGTGGGCAGAAAAGAGGGATAAAAAAGAGAATTAGAATATCAAAACACAAGATTCGTAGAGAAAATGAAAAAGAATGAGTCTTGATAGTTGGAGGAAATTAGAAAAAATAGAGAAAGGGGAGACAGTTA